>NC_139709.1:1428000-1660500 GCF_964188405.1 Protomyctophum parallelum
CTCTTCAGGTGTAAATGTAACCCTCCTCTCTCTTCAGGTGTAAATGTAACCCTCCTCTCTCTCTTCAGGTGTAAATGTAACCCCCCTCTCTCTCTTCAGGTGTAAATGTAACCCTCCTCTCTCTCTACAGGTGTAAAATGTAACCCCTCCTCTCTCTCTTCAGGTGTAAATGTAACCCTCCTCTCTCTATTCAGTGTAAATGTAACCCTCCTCTCTCTCTTCAGGTGTAAATGTAACCCTCCTCTCTCTATTCAGGTGTAAATGTAACCCTCCTCTCTCTCTTCAGGTGTAAATGTAACCCCCCTCTCTCTCTTCAGGTGTAAATGTAACCCTCCTCTCTCTCTTACAGGTGTAAATGTAACCCTCCTCTCTCTCTTCAGGTGTAAATGTAACCCTCCTCTCTCTCTTCAGGTGTAAATGTAACCCTCCTCTCTCTCTTCAGGTGTAAATGTAACCCTCCTCTCTCTCTTCAGGTGTAAATGTAACCCTCCTCTCTCTTCAGGTGTAAATGTAACCCTCCTCTCTCTCTTCAGGTGTAAATGTAACCCTCCTCTCTCTCTTCAGGTGTAAATGTAACCCTCCTCTCTCTCTTCAGGTGTAAATGTAACCCTCCTCTCTCTCTTCAGGTGTAAATGTAACCCTCCTCTCTCTCTTCAGGTGTAAATGTAACCCTCCTCTCTCTCTTCAGGTGTAAATGTAACCCTCCTCTCTCTCTTCAGGTGTAAATGTAACCCTCCTCTCTCTCTTCAGGTGTAAATGTAACCCTCCTCTCTCTCTTCAGGTGTAAATGTAACCCTCCTCTCTCTCTTCAGGTGTAAATGTAACCCTCCTCTCTCTCTTCAGGTGTAAATGTAACCCTCCTCTCTCTCTTCAGGTGTAAATGTAACCCTCCTCTCTCTCTTCAGGTGTAAATGTAACCCTCCTCTCTCTTCAGGTGTAAATGTAACCCTCCTCTCTCTCTACAGGTGTAAATGTAACCCTCCTCTCTCTCTTCAGGTGTAAATGTAACCCTCCTCTCTCTCTTCAGGTGTAAATGTAACCCTCCTCTCTCTCTACAGGTGTAAATGTAACCCTCCTCTCTCTCTTCAGGTGTAAATGTAACCCTCCTCTCTCTCTTCAGGTGTAAATGTAACCCTCCTCTCTCTCTACAGGTGTAAATGTAACCCTCCTCTCTCTCTTCAGGTGTAAATGTAACCCTCCTCTCTCTCTTCAGGTGTAAATGTAACCCTCCTCTCTCTCTTCAGGTGTAAATGTAACCCTCCTCTCTCTCTTCAGGTGTAAATGTAACCCTCCTCTCTCTCTTCAGGTGTAAATGTAACCCTCCTCTCTCTCTTCAGGTGTAAATGTAACCCTCCTCTCTCTCTCAGGTGTAAATGTAACCCTCCTCTCTCTCTTCAGGTGTAAATGTAACCCTCCTCTCTCTCTTCAGGTGTAAATGTAACCCTCCTCTCTCTCTCTTCAGGTGTAAATGTAACCCTCCTCTCTCTCTCTTCAGGTGTAAATGTAACCCTCCTCTCTCTCTTCAGGTGTAAATGTAACCCTCCTCTCTCTCTTCAGGTGTAAATGTAACCCTCCTCTCTCTCTTCAGGTGTAAATGTAACCCTCCTCTCTCTCTTCAGGTGTAAATGTAACCCTCCTCTCTCTCTACAGGTGTAAATGTAACCCTCCTCTCTCTCTACAGGTGTAAATGTAACCCTCCTCTCTCTCTTCAGGTGTAAATGTAACCCTCCTCTCTCTCTTCAGGTGTAAATGTAACCCTCCTCTCTCTCTTCAGGTGTAAATGTAACCCTCCTCTCTCTCTTCAGGTGTAAATGTAACCCTCCTCTCTCTCTCTCAGGTGTAAATGTAACCCTCCTCTCTCTCTTCAGGTGTAAATGTAACCCTCCTCTCTCTCTTCAGGTGTAAATGTAACCCTCCTCTCTCTCTTCAGGTGTAAATGTAACCCTCCTCTCTCTCTTCAGGTGTAAATGTAACCCTCCTCTCTCTCTCTTCAGGTGTAAATGTAACCCTCCTCTCTCTCTTCAGGTGTAAATGTAACCCTCCTCTCTCTCTTCAGGTGTAAATGTAACCCTCCTCTCTCTCGTTCAGGTGTAAATGTAACCCTCCTCTCTCTCTACAGGTGTAAATGTAACCCTCCTCTCTCTCTTCAGGTGTAAATGTAACCCTCCTCTCTCTGTTCAGGTGTAAATGTAACCCTCCTCTCTCTCTTCAGGTGTAAATGTAACCCTCCTCTCTCTCTTCAGGTGTAAATGTAACCCTCCTCTCTCTGTTCAGGTGTAAATGTAACCCCCCTCTCTCTCTTCAGGTGTAAATGTAACCCTCCTCTCTCTGTTCAGGTGTAAATGTAACCCCCCTCTCTCTCTTCAGGTGTAAATGTAACCCTCCTCTCTGTTCAGGTGTAAATGTAACCCTCCTCTCTCTACAGGTGTAAATGTAACCCTCCTCTCTCTTCAGGTGTAAATGTAACCCTCCTCTCTCTCTTCAGGTGTAAATGTAACCCTCCTCTCTCTCTTCAGGTGTAAATGTAACCCTCCTCTCTCTGTTCAGGTGTAAATGTAACCCTCCTCTCTCTGTTCAGGTGTAAATGTAACCCTCCTCTCTCTACAGGTGTAAATGTAACCCTCCTCTCTCTTCAGGTGTAAATGTAACCCTCCTCTCTCTCTTCAGGTGTAAATGTAACCCTCCTCTCTCTCTTCAGGTGTAAATGTAACCCTCCTCTCTCTGTTCAGGTGTAAATGTAACCCTCCTCTCTCTCTTCAGGTGTAAATGTAACCCTCCTCTCTCTCTTCAGGTGTAAATGTAACCCTCCTCTCTCTCTTCAGGTGTAAATGTAACCCTCCTCTCTCTCTACAGGTGTAAATGTAACCCTCCTCTCTCTCTACAGGTGTAAATGTAACCCTCCTCTCTCTCTTCAGGTGTAAATGTAACCCTCCTCTCTCTCTTCAGGTGTAAATGTAACCCTCCTCTCTCTCTACAGGTGTAAATGTAACCCTCCTCTCTCTTCAGGTGTAAATGTAACCCTCCTCTCTCTCTACAGGTGTAAATGTAACCCTCCTCTCTCTCTTCAGGTGTAAATGTAACCCTCCTCTCTCTCTTCAGGTGTAAATGTAACCCTCCTCTCTCTCTACAGGTGTAAATGTAACCCTCCTCTCTCTCTTCAGGTGTAAATGTAACCCTCCTCTCTCTCTTCAGGTGTAAATGTAACCCTCCTCTCTCTACAGGTGTAAATGTAACCCTCCTCTCTCTCTTCAGGTGTAAATGTAACCCTCCTCTCTCTCTACAGGTGTAAATGTAACCCTCCTCTCTCTCTTCAGGTGTAAATGTAACCCTCCTCTCTCTTCAGGTGTAAATGTAACCCTCCTCTCTCTCTTCAGGTGTAAATGTAACCCTCCTCTCTCTCTACAGGTGTAAATGTAACCCTCCTCTCTCTTCAGGTGTAAATGTAACCCTCCTCTCTCTCTTCAGGTGTAAATGTAACCCTCCTCTCTCTCTTCAGGTGTAAATGTAACCCTCCTCTCTCTACAGGTGTAAATGTAACCCTCCTCTCTCTCTTCAGGTGTAAATGTAACCCTCCTCTCTCTACAGGTGTAAATGTAACCCTCCTCTCTCTCTTCAGGTGTAAATGTAACCCTCCTCTCTCTCTTCAGGTGTAAATGTAACCCTCCTCTCTCTTCAGGTGTAAATGTAACCCTCCTCTCTCTCTTCAGGTGTAAATGTAACCCTCCTCTCTCTCTTCAGGTGTAAATGTAACCCTCCTCTCTCTTCAGGTGTAAATGTAACCCTCCTCTCTCTTCAGGTGTAAATGTAACCCTCCTCTCTCTCTTCAGGTGTAAATGTAACCCTCCTCTCTCTCTTCAGGTGTAAATGTAACCCTCCTCTCTCTTCAGGTGTAAATGTAACCCTCCTCTCTCTCTACAGGTGTAAATGTAACCCTCCTCTCTCTTCAGGTGTAAATGTAACCCTCCTCTCTCTTCAGGTGTAAATGTAACCCTCCTCTCTCTCTACAGGTGTAAATGTAACCCTCCTCTCTCTCTTCAGGTGTAAATGTAACCCTCCTCTCTCTCTTCAGGTGTAAATGTAACCCTCCTCTCTCTCTTCAGGTGTAAATGTAACCCTCCTCTCTCTCTTCAGGTGTAAATGTAACCCTCCTCTCTCTCTTCAGGTGTAAATGTAACCCTCCTCTCTCTCTACAGGTGTAAATGTAACCCTCCTCTCTCTCTACAGGTGTAAATGTAACCCTCCTCTCTCTCTACAGGTGTAAATGTAACCCTCCTCTCTCTTCAGGTGTAAATGTAACCCTCCTCTCTCTCTACAGGTGTAAATGTAACCCTCCTCTCTCTCTTCAGGTGTAAATGTAACCCTCCTCTCTCTCTACAGGTGTAAATGTAACCCTCCTCTCTCTCTACAGGTGTAAATGTAACCCTCCTCTCTCTCTTCAGGTGTAAATGTAACCCTCCTCTCTCTCTTCAGGTGTAAATGTAACCCTCCTCTCTCTCTACAGGTGTAAATGTAACCCTCCTCTCTCTCTACAGGTGTAAATGTAACCCTCCTCTCTCTCTACAGGTGTAAATGTAACCCTCCTCTCTCTCTTCAGGTGTAAATGTAACCCTCCTCTCTCTCTTCAGGTGTAAATGTAACCCTCCTCTCTCTCTACAGGTGTAAATGTAACCCTCCTCTCTCTCTACAGGTGTAAATGTAACCCTCCTCTCTCTTCAGGTGTAAATGTAACCCTCCTCTCTCTTCAGGTGAAGCAACATGAGTTCAGGGAGACGTTTCGTACTGATGACATCTTTATTTTCGACCTGAAGGATCCTTACAGGATGCTGGATAAGGTGAGGATCTGATCTATTCTATTCTATTCTATCCTATCCTATCCTATCCTATCCTATCCTATCCTATCCTATCCTATCCTATCCTATCCTATCCTATCCTATCCTATTCTATCCTTACAGGATGCTGGATAAGGTGAGGATCTGATCTATTCTATTCTATTCTATCCTATCCTATCCTATCCTATCCTATCCTATCCTATCCTATCCTATCCTATCCTATCCTATCCTATCCTATCCTATCCTATCCTATCCTATCCTATTCTATCCTTACAGGATGCTGGATAAGGTGAGGATCTGATCTATCCTATCCTATCCTATCCTATCCTATCCTATCCTATCCTATCCTATCCTATTCTATCCTATCCTATCCTATTCTATCCTTACAGGATGCTGGATAAGGTGAGGATCTGATCTATTCTATCCTATCCTATCCTATCCTATCCTATCCTATCCTATCCTATTCTATTCTTACATGATGCTGGATAAGGTGAGGATCTATTCTGTTCTATTCTATTCTATTCTATACTATTCTATTCTATTCTATTATATTCTTACATGATGCTGGATAAGGTGAGGATCTATTCTGTTCTATTCTATTCTATACTATACTATACTACACTATACTATTCTATTCTATTCTATTCTATTCTATTCTATTCTTACATGATGCTGGATAAGGTGAGGATCTATTCTATTCTATTCTATTCTATTCTATTCTTACATGATGCTGGATAAGGTGAGGATCTATTCTGTTCTATTCTATTCTATTCTATACTATACTACACTATACTATTCTATTCTATTCTATTCTATTCTATTCTTACATGATGCTGGATAAGGTGAGGATCTATTCTGTTCTATTCTATTCTATACTATACTATACTATACTATACTATTCTATTCTATTCTATTCTATTCTATTCTATTCTATTCTATTCTATTCTATTCTATTCTATTCTATTCTATTCTTACATGATGCTGGATAAGGTGAGGATCTATTCTGTTCTATTCTATTCTATTCTATACTATACTATACTACACTATACTATACTATTCTATTCTATTCTATTCTATTCTTACAGGATGCTGGATAAGGTGAGGATCTATTCTGTTCTATTCTATTCTATTCTATACTATACTATTATATTATATTCTTACATGATGCTGGATAAGGTGAGGATCTATTCTGTTCTATTCTATACTATTCTATACTATACTATTCTATTCTATTCTTACATGATGCTGGATAAGGTGAGGATCTATTCTGTTCTATTCTATTCTGTTCTATTCTATCCTATCCTATCCTATCCTATTCTATTCTATTCTATTCTATTCTATTCTATTCTATTCTATTCTATTCTATCCTATCCTATCCTATCCTATTCTATTCTATTCTATTCTTACAGGATGCTGGGTAAGGTGAGGATCTATTCTATTCTATTCTATTCTTACAGGATGCTGGATATCTATTCTATTCTATTCTATCCTGATGCCATCCAAGGACTAGCTCTCAATGATGACGTAATAAAGATGTGGACTAAGACCTGCATTAATTTCTACTTGCAAAAAATAGATTTCAACCTTACTACTACTTTGTACTACTGGGACTAATACTAAAAAATATGTTAAAAAAAATAAAGTTTGATGAAACATTTATAATAATTATATAATAATTATATAATAAATTAATAATTTACATTTGGGGGATATCTTTCACAATAATGAATAAAACATGTTCTAGACATTCTAATGATCACAAAAAAACATATATTACAATTATTGTACCTACTTTTATTAGGGTAAAGGTCAAAAGTCTTAGGTAAAAAAATAGAAATAGAAATAGAAACATTAATACGTTTATAATAACTATAACGTAATGTCGGTACAGTCCAACAGGACGGTCGCCATCATAGAAACATTAATAATAATAATAATAATAATAATAATAATGATGTCGGTACAGTCCCACAGGACAGTCGCCACGGTAGAAGTAATAATAATAATAATAATAATGATGATGTCGGTACAGTCTCACAGGACGGTCGCCACGATATAAACATTATTAATAATAATAATAATAATAATAATGTCTGTACAGTCCCACAGGACGGTCGCCACGATATAAACATTATTATTAATAATAATAATAATAATAATGTCTGTACAGTCCCACAGGACGGTCGCCGCGGTAGAAACAGTAATAATGATAATGATAATAATGATAATGATAATGATAATAATGTCTGTACAGTCCCACAGGACGGTCGCCGCGGTAGAAGTAATAATAATAATAATAATAATAATGATAATGTCCGTACAGTCCCACAGGACGGTCGCCGCGGTAGAAACAGTAATAATGATAATAATGATAATGATAATGATAATGTCGGTACAGTCCCACAGGACGGTCGCCGCGGTAGAAACAGTAATAATGATAATAATGATAATGATAATGATAATGTCGGTACAGTCCCACAGGACGGTCGCCGCGGTAGAAACAGTAATAATGATAATGATAATGATAATGATAATAATAATAATGTCCGTACAGTCCCACAGGACGGTCGCCGCGGTAGAAGCAGAGATGTCGAGGCTTCAGGACACGGCGGATCTGTTCGAGGTCAGCTTCCCCGACTACAAGCAGCTGAAACAGTGTCGCTCTGACATCATCCTGGTGAAGGCCGTCTGGGACCATGTGCTCTTTGTGCAGGTAATGACATCACACTATGGCATCACACTGGACCTATGACATCACACTATGACATCACACTGGACCTATGACATCACACTGGACCTGTGAAATCACACTGGACCTATGACATCACACTGTACCTGTGACATCACACTTGACCTATGACATCACACTGGACCTGTGACATCACACTGGACCTATGACATCACACTGGACCTGTGACATCACACTGGATCTGTGACATCACACTGGACCTATGACATCACTCTGGTCCTCAAAGTGTGTTGAGGGACCTTCTGGGTTGTCTGTCTGTCTGCCTGTCTGTCTGTCTGTCTGTCTGTCTGTCTGTCTGTCTGTCTGTCTGTCTGTCTGTCTGTCTGTCTGCCTGCCTGCACAGACCAGTATAGATGAACCATAATGAATATATTTATTTAGTATTTAATCATTTTTCCCAGACCAGTATCGAGGAATGGACCAAGACTCAGTGGAAGCAGATCAACGTGGAGCAGATGGACATGGAGCTCCGACGATTCGCTAAAGTAAACAAAACAAAACACACTCAGTATATATATATATATATATATATATAGTATATCGTTATGAATAACTCGATCAAAACATATCTACAAATGTGTCTATTGATCTTGTAGATTGGCTATTTTCAGCAAGATTCAGGCATTGCGACGTCATCAAGCCTCCGCCAAGATATATTTTTCATCAGTCTATTACAATGTTGTGCTGTTCAGTCTATTGATCGATTGATTGAATTGAATATTGATTGATATTGATATTGAATTGAATATTGAACATAAATGTATAAACAGAGTACAGTCAAACACTCAAGCACCCAGAAATTCTTGTTTCCATTTAGGCCCTGCTAAGCTACGCAGTCAATTCAACGTAAACACTAAAACATTTCAGATGACTTAACCCATTCTGACCGGGCACCCATTTTGGTGTTGGCATCATGTTATGCTTTAGCTATTGAAAAATAGCAGATCTACAAGCTCATATCGCGCCACCGAGTGGCGCGATACGAGCTTGTAGGTCTGCTATTTTTTTTTTTTAATTGAAGAACGACTGAAATTTTTTGAATCTGATCTCAGGTCAGAATGGGTTAATCAGACCAGTGTGTGTCCAGTGGAAAACTCGTTTGAATCTGATCTCAGGTCAGAATGGGTTAATATATGTGACTAAAACCAAACGCTGGTCTTGGCAGGAGATGAAGACTCTGGACAAGGAGGTGCGCGTGTGGAACGTCTTCCTGGGTCTGGAGGCCACGGTGAAGAACCTTCTGACCTCCCTGAGGGCCATCAACGAGCTGCAGAACCCTGCCGTCAGGGAGAGGCACTGGAGACAGCTTATGAACACTACTGGGGTAAAATATCATATATTATAATATCTTTATATTTTATATTATTATATATATATACTTTATTGCGAACGCAGTGAGTGAGTGTAACTTGTAACTTGATCACTGGTGTAAAGTTCAGCATCACTGATCCCTCCATCCTCCTCTGATGGTCTGTCTGTCTGTCTGTCTGTCTGTCTGCCTGCCTGTCTGTCTGTCTGTCACGCTGTAACACCACTCGCCCGTTAGCCGGAGGGCGCAGCTGTATTTTTATTTTTGTTTTATTCAAAAAACCTTTGGTACGTTTCCCTCCAGGTGAGGTTTGTGATGGGCGACAGCACCACCTTGGGGGACCTGCTGGAACTGCAGCTGCACCGCGTGGAGGACGAGGTGAAGAACATCGTGGACAAGGCTGTGAAAGAGATGGGGATAGAGAAGGTACCGATTTACCTGAGTACTGAATGATTTACCCCATTACTACTACTGTGAAAGAGATGGGGATAGAGACGGTACCCATTTACCTGAGTACTGAATGCTTTACCCCATTACTACTACTGTGAAAGAGATGGGAATAGAGAAGGTACCCATTTACCTGAGTACTGAATGATTTACCCCATTACTACTACTGTGAAAGAGATGGGAATAGAGAAGGTACCCATTTACCTGAGTACTGAATGATTTACCCCATTACTACTACTGTGAAAGAGATGGGGATAGAGACGGTACCCATTTACCTGAGTACTGAATGATTTACCCCATTACTACTACTGTGAAAGAGATGGGAATAGAGAAGGTACCCATTTACCTGAGTACTGAATGATTTACCCCATTACTACTACTGTGAAAGAGATGGGGATAGAGAAGGTACCCATTTACCTGAGTACTGAATGATTTACCCCATTACTACTACTGTGAAAGAGATGGGGATAGAGAAGGTACCCATTTACCTGAGTACTGAATGATTTACCCCATTACTACTACTGTGAAAGAGATGGGGATAGAGAAGGTACCCATTTACCTGAGTACTGAATGATTTACCCCATTACTACTACTGTGAAAGAGATGGGGATAGAGAAGGTACCCATTTACCTGAGTACTGAATGATTTACCCCATTACTACTACTGTGAAAGAGATGGGGATAGAGAAGGTACCCATTTACCTGAGTACTGAATGCTTTACCCCATTACTACTACTGTGAAAGAGATGGGAATAGAGAAGGTACCCATTTACCTGAGTACTGAATGATTTACCCCATTACTACTACTGTGAAAGAGATGGGGATAGAGACGGTACCCATTTACCTGAGTACTGAATGATTTACCCCATTACTACTACTGTGAAAGAGATGGGGATAGAGACGGTACCCATTTACCTGAGTACTGAATGATTTACCCCATTACTACTACTGTGAAAGAGATGGGAATAGAGAAGGTACCCATTTACCTGAGTACTGAATGATTTACCCCATTACTACTACTGTGAAAGAGATGGGGATAGAGAAGGTACCCATTTACCTGAGTACTGAATGATTTACCCCATTACTACTACTGTGAAAGAGATGGGGATAGAGAAGGTACCCATTTACCTGAGTACTGAATGATTTACCCCATTACTACTACTGTGAAAGAGATGGGGATAGAGAAGGTACCCATTTACCTGAGTACTGAATGATTTACCCCATTACTACTACTGTGAAAGAGATGGGAATAGAGAAGGTACCCATTTACCTGAGTACTGAATGATTTACCCCATTACTACTACTGTGAAAGAGATGGGGATAGAGACGGTACCCATTTACCTGAGTACTGAATGATTTACCCCATTACTACTACTGTGAAAGAGATGGGAATAGAGAAGGTACCCATTTACCTGAGTACTGAATGATTTACCCCATTACTACTACTGTGAAAGAGATGGGGATAGAGAAGGTACCCATTTACCTGAGTACTGAATGATTTACCCCATTACTACTACTGTGAAAGAGATGGGAATAGAGAAGGTACCCATTTACCTGAGTACTGAATGATTTACCCCATTACTACTACTGTGAAAGAGATGGGGATAGAGAAGGTACCCATTTACCTGAGTACTGAATGATTTACCCCATTACTACTACTGTGAAAGAGATGGGGATAGAGAAGGTACCCATTTACCTGAGTACTGAATGATTTACCCCATTACTACTACTGTGAAAGAGATGGGGATAGAGAAGGTACCCATTTACCTGAGTACTGAATGATTTACCCCATTACTACTACTGTGAAAGAGATGGGGATAGAGAAGGTACCCATTTACCTGAGTACTGAATGATTTACCCCATTACTACTACTGTGAAAGAGATGGGAATAGAGAAGGTACCCATTTACCTGAGTACTGAATGATTTACCCCATTACTACTACTGTGAAAGAGATGGGAATAGAGAAGGTACCCATTTACCTGAGTACTGAATGATTTACCCCATTACTACTACTGTGAAAGAGATGGGGATAGAGGAGGTACCCATTTACCTGAGTACTGAATGATTTACCCCATTACTACTACTGTGAAAGAGATGGGGATAGAGAAGGTACCCATTTACCTGAGTACTGAATGATTTACCCCATTACTACTACTGTGAAAGAGATGGGGATATAGAAGGTACCCATTTACCTGAGTACTGAATGATTTACCCCATTACTACTACTGTGAAAGAGATGGGGATAGAGAAGGTACCCATTTACCTGAGTACTGAATGATTTACCCCATTACTACTACTGTGAAAGAGATGGGGATAGAGAAGGTACCCATTTACCTGAGTACTGAATGATTTACCCCATTACTACTACTGTGAAAGAGATGGGGATAGAGAAGGTACCCATTTACCTGAGTACTGAATGATTTACCCCATTACTACTACTGTGAAAGAGATGGGGATAGAGAAGGTACCCATTTACCTGAGTACTGAATGATTTACCCCATTACTACTACTGTGAAAGAGATGGGGATAGAGAAGGTACCCATTTACCTGAGTACTGAATGATTTACCCCATTACTACTACTGTGAAAGAGATGGGGATAGAGAAGGTACCCATTTACCTGAGTACTGAATGATTTACCCCATTACTACTACTGTGAAAGAGATGGGAATAGAGAAGGTACCCATTTACCTGAGTACTGAATGATTTACCCCATTACTACTACTGTGAAAGAGATGGGGATAGAGAAGGTACCCATTTACCTGAGTACTGAATGATTTACCCCATTACTACTACTGTGAAAGAGATGGGGATAGAGAA
This sequence comes from Protomyctophum parallelum, assembly GCF_964188405.1. Taxonomy (NCBI): domain Eukaryota; kingdom Metazoa; phylum Chordata; class Actinopteri; order Myctophiformes; family Myctophidae; genus Protomyctophum; species Protomyctophum parallelum. The sequence continues at coordinate 1,440,153 of NC_139709.1, forward strand.
GGTACCCATTTACCTGAGTACTGAATGATTTACCCCATTACTACTACTGTGAAAGAGATGGGGATAGAGAAGGTACCCATTTACCTGAGTACTGAATGATTTACCCCATTACTACTACTGTGAAAGAGATGGGGATAGAGAAGGTACCCATTTACCTGAGTACTGAATGATTTACCCCATTACTACTACTGTGAAAGAGATGGGGATAGAGAAGGTACCCATTTACCTGAGTACTGAATGATTTACCCCATTACTACTACTGTGAAAGAGCTGGGGATAGAGAAGGTACCCATTTACCTGAGTACTGAATGATTTACCCCATTACTACTACTGTGAAAGAGCTGGGGATAGAGAAGGTACCCATTTACCTGAGTACTGAATGATTTACCCCATTACTACTACTGTGAAAGAGATGGGGATAGAGACGGTACCCATTTACCTGAGTACTGAATGATTTACCCCATTACTACTACTGTGAAAGAGATGGGGATAGAGAAGGTACCCATTTACCTGAGTACTGAATGATTTACCCCATTACTACTACTGTGAAAGAGATGGGGATAGAGAAGGTACCCATTTACCTGAGTACTGAATGATTTACCCCATTACTACTACTGTGAAAGAGATGGGGATAGATAAGGTACCGATTTACCCTTAGAGTATATATGAATAGAGAAGGCACCCAGAGGAAACCCTGAGGTGAAATAGACATAGTGGCCGAATTTGATATTGCAGCCTGGCCCTAAACACATGAACGCGCTGGTCCATTGACTATCATTGTTCACGTTCACGACGGCAGCACGTCCGTGCGCGTTCAACGGCAGCGCATTCATGTGTTTGGGGCCACTCACTCATTGCAATCCATCCCAGAATGCACTCTGTTCCTACCCGGAAGGAGGAGTGAAATCGCCTCATGCGCTTTTGAGCAACTTAATGCAAGTTGATGGAAGGAGAACTCGGATGTCATCTCTATTCATATATACTCTAAGGATTTACCTGACTACCACTACTGAATTATTTATGTTGTATGTTGTATGCTGTATAATGTTGTATACTGATGACGTTGTGTTGTGTCGTAGGTTCTCTCAGAGATCACCCAGACGTGGAGCGTGATGACTCTGTCCTACGAGACTCACCCGTCCACCTCCATCCCTCTTCTCAGAGCCGACGAGAACCTCATCGAGACTCTGGAAGACAACCAGGTCCGTTCATTCACGCTTCCAACGTAATACTGTACGGAGGGACAGGCGGCGTGTAGCCCAAACTATTGACACGATTGTTTGTATATCGGACGGGTTTCGGCGTGAAACCCCCGCCGCGCGACGTAGCATAGGCCGACAATTAGGCATTACTGAGTGAGTCCAGCATTCATGTTCAACACAGATCATTTTGAACATGAAAAAAACGAGGTAAGCGAGTACCAGTGTTGTTTTCGTCGACTAAAACTAAGACGAAAAATGTTCGTCGAGTACCTTTTTTCACTGAAGAAAACTAAATGGAAACTAAATTAAAACTGTGCTATGATGACTAAAACTAAGACTAAATATACTGACAATTTCGTCAACAAATAAAAACTAGACTAAAATGTTAGGAAGGGACTAGTGGACAAGAGATCCAGTATAAGTCATTTTACACTTGATTGCATGCTGAAATAGCGCGACGCATTGTGAGCTTGTGAGCTTTTCAACAAGTGTAAAAACACTCATTAAGACGGCATCAAGACCCGCCAAAATACATTTTAGTCAACTGTAGATTTAGTCGACTAAAATCTTATGACATTTAGTCGACTAAAACTAGACTAACACTAAGACATTCCAGGTGACTAAAATGTGACTAAAACTAAATTAAGTTTCAGTCCAAAGACTATGACTAAACTAAAATAGAGATTTGCTGCCAAAAACAACACTGGTGAGTACAAGATTATATAGAGTTGTGATGTTTAGGTTTTCCTGTTGCTGTACAGGAGTTTTAGCCGAAAACGTAACGGCAAAAATCACCCTAAATGTAGCTTTTTTTTAGCGTAGGTTCAATAAGGAAGAATCCTAACCATTCCATTCGCCCTTCAGCTTCATAATAATCTACGTCATTTCCGTTCCCACGCTGTCAAAGCTCGTTCATTCACAACAACCAATAAGCGCGGGCACTTTTCGCAGCAGCCAAACCAGCGATTAATAATATAAGGCTGGTTCTTTAAAACGCCTCGTCTCTAACCTGTCGTTCTCCTTTCAGCCAGCGACCAACCCACCTCCGTCCCCAGCTCCTCCTTGCTAAAGTCCCGGAGCCGAAGGGGAAGTAGTGGGCCTTTTGCATCTGCTCTAAACCACCATCAGCGTCTTTTGAAATAAACATTTTGTTATTTTGCTGCCAAAAAGATTCCTTTCTAATAAACATTGTTATATCATAATTGGTGTGATCTCTCCTTTATTGAAACATACATTAACTAAACACAAATCTCGCTTGAATTGGATTGCGAGCACTAGACTAAACTAAACTAAACTAGACTATTCATTTAGTCTAGTTTTAGTCGACTAAATGTCATACGATTTTAGTCGACTAAATCTACAGTTGATTTAATCGACTAAAATGTGTTTTCAGCACACAGTACAGCCAGGCTTCTCGATGCGGGCGTACGCAAATCCAGCGGCGCCGTACTATTGAACAGTGTGTGTGTGTGTGTGTGTGTGTGTCGCCCTGCAGGTGGCGCTGCAGAACATCCTGATGAGTAAGTACGTGGAGTACTTCCAGGCGGAGGTGAGCGGCTGGGGCAGGAAGCTGGTGGTGGCCGACATGGTCATCTGCTCCTGGATGTCCGTCCAGAGGACCTGGGCTCACCTCAACGCCATCTTCACCAACAGCCTGGACATCAGGGAGCAGCTGGCCCAGGACGCTGAGAGCTTCCAGCGCATCCACCACGACTTCAAGGTAATCAATCACCTGTAGATCTATCACCTATAGATCAATCAGGACGCTGAGAGCTTCCAGGGCATCCACCACGACTTCAAGGTAATCAATCACCTATAGATCAATCAGGACGCGGAGAGCTTCCAGCGCATCCACCACGACTTCAAGGTAATCAATCACCTTTAGATCAATCACCTATAGATCAATCAGGACGCGGAGAGCTTCCAGCGCATCCACCACGACTTCAAGGTAATCAATCACCTGTAGATCAATCAGGACGCAGAGAGCTTCCAGGGCATCCACCACGACTTCAAGGTAATCAATCACCTTTAGATCTATCACCTATAGATCAATCAGGACGCTGAGAGCTTCCAGCGCATCCACCACGACTTCAAGGTAATCAATCACCTGTAGATCAATCAGGACGCTGAGAGCTTCCAGCGCATCCACCACGACTTCAAGGTAATCAATCACCTGTAGATCAATCACCTATAGATCAATCAGGACGCAGAGAGCTTCCAGGGCATCCACCACGACTTCAAGGTAATCAATCACCTGTAGATCAATCACCTATAGATCAATCACCTATAGATCAATCACCTGTAGATCAATCACCTGTAGATCAATCACCTGTAGATCAATCACCTGTAGATCAATCACCTGTAGATCAATCACCTGTAGATCAATCACCTATAGATCAATCACCTATAGATCAATCACCTGTAGATCAATCACCTGTAGATCAATCACCTGTAGATCAATCACCTGTAGATCAATCACCTGTAGATCAATCACCTGTAGATCAATCACCTGTAGATCAATCACCTGTAGATCAATCAGGACGCAGAGAGCTTCCAGCGCATCCACCACGACTTCAAGGTAATCAATCACCTGTAGATCAATCACCTATAGATCAATCACCTATAGATCAATCAGGACGCTGAGAGCTTCCAGCGCATCCACCACGACTTCAAGGTAATCAATCACCTTTAGATCTATCACCTATAGATCAATCAGGACGCTGAGAGCTTCCAGCGCATCCACCACGACTTCAAGGTAATCAATCACCTGTAGATCAATCAGGACGCTGAGAGCTTCCAGCGCATCCACCACGACTTCAAGGTAATCAATCACCTGTAGATCAATCACCTATAGATCAATCAGGACGCAGAGAGCTTCCAGGGCATCCACCACGACTTCAAGGTAATCAATCACCTGTAGATCAATCACCTATAGATCAATCACCTATAGATCAATCACCTGTAGATCAATCACCTGTAGATCAATCACCTGTAGATCAATCACCTGTAGATCAATCACCTGTAGATCAATCACCTGTAGATCAATCACCTGTAGATCAATCACCTGTAGATCAATCAGGACGCAGAGAGCTTCCAGCGCATCCACCACGACTTCAAGGTAATCAATCACCTGTAGATCAATCACCTATAGATCAATCACCTATAGATCAATCAGGACGCTGAGAGCTTCCAGCGCATCCACCACGACTTCAAGGTAATCAATCACCTGTAGATCAATCACCTGTAGATCAATCACCTGTAGATCAATCACCTGTAGATCAATCACCTATAGATCAATCACCTATAGATCAATCACCTGTAGATCAATCACCTGTAGATCAATCACCTGTAGATCAATCACCTATAGATCAATCACCTATAGATCAATCACCTGTAGATCAATCACCTGTAGATCAATCACCTGTAGATCAATCACCTGTAGATCAATCACCTATAGATCAATCAGGACGCTGAGAGCTTCCAGCGCATCCACCACGACTTCAAGGTAATCAATCACCTATAGATCAATCACCTGTAGATCAATCACCTGTAGATCAATCACCTGTAGATCAATCACCTGTAGATCAATCACCTGTAGATCAATCACCTATAGATCAATCACCTGTAGATCAATCACCTGTAGATCAATCACCTGTAGATCAATCACCTGTAGATCAATCACCTGTAGATCAATCACCTGTAGATCAATCACCTGTAGATCAATCACCTGTAGATCAATCACCTGTAGATCAATCACCTGTAGATCAATCACCTGTAGATCAATCACCTGTAGATCAATCACCTGTAGATCAATCACCTATAGATCAATCACCTGTAGATCAATCACCTGTAGATCAATCACCTGTAGATCAATCACCTATAGATCAATCACCTATAGATCAATCACCTGTAGATCAATCACCTGTAGATCAATCACCTATAGATCAATCACCTATAGATCAATCAGGACGCAGAGAGCTTCCAGGGCATCCACCACGACTTCAAGGTAATCCGTCTCACAGCTCAGTGGCCTTGTGGTTAGAGACTAAGAGGTCGGGCGTTTGATCCACCAGACGAGTCATACCAAAGACTCTAATACTCATATTCAGAGCGCGTCCACTGAGGAAAGTAGGCTCTCTAATGACACGACCCGCCTTTGTTTCGCTGAGTAGCAAAAAACGTACGCTAAGGACGAGAGGCTGGTTTGCATTCAAGTTGAGAGTAACGTAGCTCTAAATGCAACGCATTAGAGCAGGGTTCCCCAATTAATTTTCCTCAAGGGCCATATTTTGACTAGGGTACCAGGCTGGGGGCCGAGTCCGCACTGCATTAGAGCTACGGACCAGGGGAGCTATGGTCTGCTAAATGCCTAAATTGTATGGACCAGAGCTGAGGTTCTCTGTGGTTCTTCTCTCTTCCAGACACCAACGCCCCGGTGTTCCTGGGGAACCTGGAGGCTGTGTGTGTGTGTGTGAGAAGGCTTAGGTTGAAGGTTCCATCATGTTGTGGTTCTTCTCTCTTCCAGACCCTGATGCAGCATGTGGTCCAGAGCAGCAACGTGGTGGAGGTCACCAACGCCCCGGGGTTCCTGGAGAGCCTGGAGGCTCTGCAGCAGAGGCTGTGTGTGTGTGAGAAGGCTCTGGCGGAGTACCTGGAGACCAAGAGGCTCACCTTCCCTCGCTTCTACTTCGTGTCGGCCCAGGACCTCCTGGAGATCGTGTCCAAGGGGACGCAGCCCCGACAGGTACTGCTGGTTTAACCCGTTCTGACCTGAGATCAGATTCTACAAAAATGTTCTTCTACATCCTGACAGTTTTCTGAAAAGGCTATGTTTCTATATGTCAGTCGTTCTTCGATTTTTCAAAAATAGCAGACCTACAAGCTCGTAGAGCTTTTTTTTGAAAAATCGTAAAAAATGTGGCGCAGATCTTCGAATATTTATTCCTTCAGAGAGAACGTTTTTAACTCAAATCCTTTGCTTCTGAAAAGTTCCTGGTCGGCGGCCAAATACACATAATTTTGGGGGTAATTGAGATGAAATATTGAGCACCACTGATACAGAAACATGAGGTTTTTCATATTGAACACCACTGATACAGAAACATGAGGTTTTTCAGAACATTGTAATCATTTAGATGACAATGACGTAATGACGATATGTGATTAGTGATTAAAGGAGAATTCCATGCTAGAATGCTTTCTTATCTTTCTTACCTTTCTTTGTAGTTGTTACGTCCCCACCAAAGAGGTCCAGGTGTTTTTTTTGTGCAAAAACACCTTATTGGCTATTTCCCCTACCATAAGCCCTCAATGAATTGCATTGCATTGAATGGGAATTGAATGGGGATATGGGGTGTTATGCTAGTTCGCTTATTTCCATCGAAATAAGTAGTAAAGTGTGCCGCTTGGGATATTTTTTATATTATGAAGAGAGGATATATACAAAGAAATTATAAAAAATTTTGAGCGATGGAAATAAGCGAATTAGCCCCAACACCCCATAGCCCCATTCAATTCCCATTCAATTCAATGCAATTCATTGAGGGCTTATGGTAGGGGAAACAGCCAATAAGGAGCTTTTGCACAAAATAACACCTGGACCTCTTTGGTGGGGACGTAACGACTACAAAGAAAGGTAAGAAAGCCTTTTAGTATGGAATTCTCCTTTAAAGGTAATGCTCCTATGTATACATGTATGTAATCTGGCACCACTGCCGTATCAGGCACCAAGTAGTCATTACGTCATTTGCTGGGACGGTGCATACGCATCATTTGCTGGGACGATGCATACGCATCATTTGCTGGGACGATGCATACGAGGATCTAACTCTATGGTGCGATAACAATAACCTCTCACTTAACACCAATAAGACCAAAGAAATCATTGTAGACTTTAGGAAGTCCAAAGGCATCCACACCCCCATTTCCATCAAAGGGTCATCTGTCGACATAGTTGATAACTTTAAATTCCTGGGCATACACATCACAGACACATTCACATGGTCACTCAACAACGAGTACATCCTCAAGAAGGCGCAGCAGCGACTGAACTTTCTGAGGCGCCTTAAAAAATTTGGCTTAAGTACAAAAGGACTAGTGAACTTTTATCGCTGTATAATTGAAAGTGTCTTAACTGGCTGTATCACAGTGTGGTACGGTAACACGACCGCTCAGGACTGCAACAGGTTGCAGAGGACCATTAAAACAGCAGCTAAAATCATCGGCACTACAGAATTACCCAGTCTCCATAACATCTACACCACTCGCTGTATGAAAAAAGCCCATAACATCATGGAAGACACCAGCCACCCCGCAAATACCCTGTTCAAACTACTCCCCTCCAAAAAACGCTACCAGAGCATCAAATCTCGTACCACCCGTCTCAGTAACAGTTTTTACCCCCAGGCAGTCAGGCTGCTGAACAGCTGACCTTGAACTGTATTGCACTCCACTTCACTTGCACTTTCTTTTACTGTTTTTTTTGTCTTTTCTTGCACTTTAGATGTTTGTTTATGTCCTGTGTATGTAAGACGGAGAGTGCTCTGAGCAAAATAAATTTCATTGTATGTATACTCTGTATCTATACAAATGACAAATAAACCTGAACCTGAACCTGAAGCATCATTTGCTGGGACGGTGCATACGCATCATTTGCTGGGGCGATGCATATTCATCGAATATCGTCCTGGGGGAAACTAGTACTTGCGCGCTCTGCTTGCGCAAGTAATACGTGACCAAAGTCACTTTGTGACTTCTTGGTCCCTTATTAACTAGGAATGCACTCTGTCGAGGTGCCAACATGTATATATTCCAGCGTTAGGTTCTTAGCTCACATAATGATTCTTGTAGAGTATTTTCTCTGTATGTGATGTATCACCATGTGGTGTTCTAGTTGTTCTACTCTATTCTCTATGTATGTGTTGTATTACCATGTGTTGTTCTTGCTTACTGTCCGAGTCCCTCTGGATTACCAGCGTCTGATAAATAAATGCCTACACGGTGAACTGTCCTCAGGTGACCAGACACCTGCTGAAGCTGTTCTCTATGTATGTGCTGTATTACCATGTGTTATTCTTGCTGTCCTCAGGTGACCAGACACCTGCTGAAGCTGTTCTCTATGTATGTGCTGTATTACCATGTGTTATTCTTGCTGTCCTCAGGTGACCAGACACCTGCTGAAGCTGTTCTCTATGTATGTGCTGTATTACCATGTGTTATTCTTGCTGTCCTCAGGTGACCAGACACCTGCTGAAGCTGTTCTCTATGTATGTGCTGTATTACCATGTGTTATTCTTGCTGTCCTCAGGTGACCAGACACCTGCTGAAGCTGTTCTCTATGTATGTGCTGTATTACCATGTGTTATTCTTGCTGTCCTCAGGTGACCAGACACCTGCTGAAGCTGTTCTCTATGTATGTGCTGTATTACCATGTGTTATTCTTGCTGTCCTCAGGTGACCAGACACCTGCTGAAGCTGTTCGACAACATAGCGGACCTGCGCTTCAAGGAGCCGCCCGCGGGGGGCGCCGGTGAGGAGGGTCCGGCCGTGGCCGTCGGGATGTTCAGCCGCGAGGGAGAGTACGTGTCCTTCTCCGAGCCGTGTGTCTGCACAGGACAGGTAGGGTGTGTGTGTTTATGTCCTCACTAGTATAGTAGTATAGTAATATAAAAATTACAAAATATCTTGGGCATATCATAACAGATACCTTAGAGCAGGGGTCCTCAACTAGAAATGATGAAGGTCCACAAATATTGTTTTGAATAAGACTGAGGTCCGGTCCCATGCGCGGTCTCTATGCCCGTTTAGTATGGTCAAGCCAAGCTTATACAAATTAGATCCCCTTCCACCCAACCAATAATGGGGTGCAGAGTGCAGGCCCGGAGTGGAACTCCAAATCCGGCCCGGGAGTTATACGCCCTGGCAGGCCACACCCAGAATTTTGGGGGCCTTTGCAGCAATTTCACATGAGAAATGTACCATCTGATGTTATTTATATTATTAACTTAAAAAAAAAAAAAAAGCCAGTTGAGTACCCCTGCCTTAGAGGATGACGAGGACATGTTTAGACAGAGGAGAATGCTTTATGTACAAGCCGACATGTTGGTCCGTACATTTCACCATTGTACTACGGATGTTAAGGTAAACCTCTTTAGAGCTTATTGCAGCCCTCTCTACACAGCTCCACTGTGGGTAAAGTACAAGAAGGAGAGCTTATACGCAAACTGCAAGTAGCCTATAATGACTGTCTTCGTATCCTGTTAAAAAAACCAAGGAGCACTAGAGCCAGTGGGCTTTTCTGTTCATTGGGACTCACCACATTCATGGCTCTGTTGAGGAACTTGACATTCAAATTCATGAGCAGGCTGGATCGCTCACTGAATGGACTCATTGGTCAGTTGGCAGACCCAGGCCGTAGTTCTGTAAGGTACACTTCTACCATCAGAGGACACTGAATGGACTCATTGGACAGATGACAGACACAGGCCGTAGTTCTGTAAGGTACACTTCTACCATCAGAGGACACTGAATGGACTCATTGGACAGATGACAGACCCAGGCCGTAGTTCTGTAAGGTACACTTCTACCATCAGAGGACACTGAATGGACTCATTGGACAGATGACGGACCCAGGCCGTATAGTTCTGTAAGGTACAATTCTACCATCAGAGGACACTGAATGGACTCATTGGACAGATGACAGACCCAGGCCGTAGTTCTGTAAGGTACACTTCTACCATCAGAGGACACTGAATGGACTCATTGGACAGATGACAGACCCAGGCCGTAGTTCTGTAAGGTACACTTCTACCATCAGAGGACACTGAATGGACTCATTGGACAGATGACAGACCCAGGCCGTAGTTCTGTAAGGTACACTTCTACCATCAGAGGACACTGAATGGACTCATTGGACAGTTGACAGACCCAGGCTGTAGTTCTGTAAGGTACACTTCTACCATCAGAGGACACTGAATGGACTCATTGGACAGATGACAGACCCAGGCCGTAGTTCTGTAAGGTACACTTCTACCATCAGAGGACACTGAATGGACTCATTGGTCAGTTGGCAGACCCAGGCCGTAGTTCTGTAAGGTACACTTCTACCATCAGAGGACACTGAATGGACTCATTGGACAGATGACAGACCCAGGCTGTAGTTCTGTAAGGTACACTTCTACCATCAGAGGACACTGAATGGACTCATTGGACAGATGACAGACCCAGGCCGTAGCTCTGTAAGGTACACTTCTACCATCAGAGGACACTGAATGGACTCATTGGACAGATGACAGACCCAGGCCGTAGTTCTGTAAGGTACACTTCTACCATCAGAGGACACTGAATGGACTCATTGGACAGTTGACAGACCCAGGCTGTAGTTCTGTAAGGTACACTTCTACCATCAGAGGACACTGAATGGACTCATTGGACAGATGACAGACCCAGGCCGTAGTTCTTTAAGGTACACTTCTACCATCAGAGGACACTGAATGGACTCATTGGACAGATGACAGACCCAGGCTGTAGTTCTGTAAGGTACACTTCTACCATCAGAGGACACTGAATGGACTCATTGGTCAGTTGACAGACCCAGGCCGTAGTTCTGTAAGGTACACTTCTACCATTAGAGGACACTGAATGGACTCATTGGACAGATGACAGACCCAGGCCGTAGCTCTGTAAGGTACACTTCTACCATCAGAGGACACTGAATGGACTCATTGGACAGATGACAGACCCAGGCCGTAGTTCTGTAAGGTACACTTCTACCATCAGAGGACACTGAATGGACTCATTGGACAGTTGACAGACCCAGGCTGTAGTTCTGTAAGGTACACTTCTACCATCAGAGGACACTGAATGGACTCATTGGACAGATGACAGACCCAGGCCGTAGTTCTGTAAGGTACACTTCTACCATCAGAGGACACTGAATGGACTCATTGGTCAGTTGGCAGACCCAGGCCGTAGTTCTGTAAGGTACACTTCTACCATCAGAGGACACTGAATGGACTCATTGGACAGATGACAGACCCAGGCCGTAGCTCTGTAAGGTACACTTCTACCATCAGAGGACACTGAATGGACTCATTGGACAGATGACAGACCCAGGCCGTAGTTCTGTAAGGTACACTTCTACCATCAGAGGACACTGAATGGACTCATTGGACAGTTGACAGACCCAGGCTGTAGTTCTGTAAGGTACACTTCTACCATCAGAGGACACTGAATGGACTCATTGGACAGATGACAGACCCAGGCCGTAGTTCTGTAAGGTACACTTCTACCATCAGAGGACACTGAATGGACTCATTGGACAGATGACAGACCCAGGCTGTAGTTCTGTAAGGTACACTTCTACCATCAGAGGACACTGAATGGACTCATTGGTCAGTTGACAGACCCAGGCCGTAGTTCTGTAAGGTACACTTCTACCATCAGAGGACACTGAATGGACTCATTGGACAGATGACAGACCCAGGCCGTAGCTCTGTAAGGTACACTTCTACCATCAGAGGACACTGAATGGACTCATTGGACAGATGACAGACCCAGGCCGTAGTTCTGTAAGGTACACTTCTACCATCAGAGGACACTGAATGGACTCATTGGACAGTTGACAGACCCAGGCTGTAGTTCTGTAAGGTACACTTCTACCATCAGAGGACACTGAATGGACTCATTGGACAGATGACAGACCCAGGCCGTAGTTCTGTAAGGTACACTTCTACCATCAGAGGACACTGGCATGAGTGCCTCGCCTAGAGTAGTAACCTGTGGGGCTGGATAAATGTACTGTATTTTATTTATTTTTTCATTTATTTGTATTTTCGTATTATGTGATGTACTGTCTTACCTTGTGGGCCACGAGCCTGTAATAAAGTTTATATATAGGCTCAGCGGCCTAGAGGACACCATGCGCTGCACCGTGTCCTCAGTAGTATAGTAATGTGTGTATTTGTGTCCTCAGTAGTATATTAGTGTGTGTGTGTTTATGTCCTCAGTAGTATAGTAAAGTGTGTTTATGTCCTCAGTAGTATAGTTATGTGTATGTGTGTGTGTGTCTCCAGGCAGAGTGCTGGCTCAGCGCCCTAGAGGACACCATGCGCTGCACCGTGTCCTCAGTAGTATAGTAATGTGTGTGTGTGTCCTCAGTAGTATAGTAATGTGTGTGTGTGTCCTCAGTAGTATAGTAAAGTGTGTGTGTGTGTCTCCAGGCAGAGTGCTGGCTCAGCGCCCTAGAGGACACCATGCGCTGCACCGTGTCCTCAGTAGTATAGTAATGTGTGTATTTGTGTCCTCAGTAGTATAGTTATGTGTATGTGTGTGTGTGTCTCCAGGCAGAGTGCTGGCTCAGCGCCCTAGAGGACACCATGCGCTGCACCGTGTCCTCAGTAGTATAGTAATGTGTGTGTGTGTCCTCAGTAGTATAGTAATGTGTGTGTGTGTCCTCAGTAGTATAGTAAAGTGTGTGTGTGTGTCTCCAGGCAGAGTGCTGGCTCAGCGCCCTAGAGGACACCATGCGCTGCACCATGCGCAGGGAGATCCAGGAGGCTGTGTCCGCCTACGAAGACAAGCCCCGCGACCAGTGGCTGTTTGACTACCCTGCGCAGGTCAGTGACCCCTGAACCCTGACCCATGACCCCTGATCCTAATCTGACCCTGACCCTGCTGCACATCCTTCCATCCATCTTTGACCGCTTATCCGTAGTCTTGTCGCGAGGGCAACAGCTTCCCCTCTCCAGAGCAACATTAGTGACTTCCTCCTGGGGGGAGTTTAGAGATATAAGCCCTCCATCTGATCCTTGGTCTGCCCTGAGGTCTCCTTCCTATTTTTAAACGGCTAAACTGATTTGCCGTGATTTTTGTATTTTGTTCCAGTTTTTTATGTGTTTGAGGTGACAGTACTTCATTAGAGCCCTTGGTGTGGTTGTTATGTCATGTGTTTATGAGGTGACAGTACTTCATTAGAGCCCTTGGTGTGGTTGTTATGTCATGTGTTTATGAGGTGACAGTACTTCATTAGAGCCCTTGGTGTGGTTGTTATGTCATGTGTTTATGAGGTGACAGTACTTCATTAGAGCCCTTGGTGTGGTTGTTATGTCATGTGTTTATGAGGTGACAGTACTTCATTAGAGCCCTTGGTGTGGTTGTTATGTCATGTGTTTATGAGGTGACAGTACTTCATTAGAGCCCTTGGTGTGGTTGTTATGTCATGTGTTTATGAGGTGACAGTACTTCATTAGAGCCCTTGGTGTGGTTGTTATGTCATGTGTTTATGAGGTGACAGTACTTCATTAGAGCCCTTGGTGTGGTTGTTATGTCATGTGTTTATGAGGTGACAGCACTTCATTAGGGCCCTTGGTGTGGTTGTTATGTCATGTGTTTATACATGAAAGTGAAAATACACGACATAGTAAAACGTGCCAATGAAAAAAACTGATATCACCATATCATCCCCTCCCCTAACCCCTCCCCCTTTATCATACAACAACAGCTGTGGGTGTGGCTTCAGTTCAGGTGGATCACCACCCATCACCACCCACCATGCAAACCAGGCATACTTAATGAACTGGTGGGCGTGTCGAACATGAAAACGACATTTTAACAAATACTGCGACACAGATGCATCCTCAGGTCTAAATGGGCTAATCTATGCACGCTGCTATTCCCCCCCCCCCCAGGTGGGTCTGACGGGCAGCCAGGTGTGGTGGGCCACGGACGTGAGCATCGCCTTCGAGAGGGTGGAGGAGGGCTTTGAGACCGCCCTGAAGGACTACAACAGGAAACAGGTAAAGGACTACAATATAAAACAGGAAACACCTTGATACCACCCTGAGGGACTACAACAGGAAACAGGTAAAGGACTACAACAGGGAACGGGTAACACTTTGAGACCGCCTTGGAGGACTACACCAGGAAACGGGTAAAGGACTACAACAGGAAACGGCTAACACTTTGAGACCGCCCTGTAGGACTACACCAGGAAACATGTAAAAGACTACACATCGACACCGCCATGAAGGTTGAGACGGTGAAAGACTACAATAAACCCGCTGCTCACTCCTCATGCATTGCAGGACGCGTGAGCTCAGTTTGGTGCTCTCCCCAGGTTGGCAGATGGACTACAGCTTGTATTTATGTATTGTGTGTGTGTGTGTGCGTGTGTGTGTGTGTGTGTGTGCATGTGTGCGTGTAGATCACCCAGCTGAACGCCCTCATCCACATGCTCCTTGGAGAACTGACTCCTGGAGACCGGCAGAAGATCATGACCGTCTGCACCATCGACGTTCACGCCAGAGACGTGGTCGCCAAGCTCATCACACAGAAGGTACGGTTACGGTGCGGTACGGTGTGGTACAGTACAGTACGGTACGGTATGGTACGGTACAGTACAGTACAATTTAGGCATTTAGCAGACGCTCTTAATCCAGAGGTACGGTACAGTACAGTGTTACACCTACACAAGTGGTTCCCAAACTTTCTTATGTCAGGGACCCCCAAATGGACCCCCATCACCCCGTGGACCCCCTATGCCAGGGACCCCCATCAAGGTGGCATAGGAGAGAGATGCTCCTCCACTGAACCTGAACCTGAAGAGAATAATTTCACGGCTCTAGCAGTGATTCTGAACCCGTTTAATTTCAAGGACCCCCCAGTTTGACATGCATTATAGTCTACGGACCCCCATTTAATGACATTTATATATCTGGGATCCAATTATATTCTAAAAATCACTGTTAGATTAACTTGGTTCCTAATTATTATTTAGCTGGGGACCCCATGGGACTCTCTCAAGGACCCCTGGGGGTCCCCGGACCCGGACATCTACCTCTAGGGATCTACCGATCACGTTTCTATGCCCCCGATCTGATTCTGATCATTTGGAAATGACAAATGCATTTGGAACACTTAAAGGACCACTTCACCGCTTTTCAACCTATCTTCATATAATAGGTCCTCACTAATAATGATGAAATAATGGCGCAATTTCTTTCTACTCTGTCTGTGTCTCATAGGAGGGCTGTGGGCAGTTCAGAAACCGTCTTCCAGTGACATCATCGATGGGGAATACAAGCTAGTAGAAACTGCAGGCTTTCTAGTCCTGAAAAGATGCAATGTGAAAATGGAAGCCATCGTTCTCACGATGATTAAAATCTAAACATCTTTATAAAGAAATCTTGTTTAAAAGATAATCTGCCTAATGATGATGTCACTGGAAGACGGTTTCTAAACTGCCCACAGCCGTCCTATATGAGACACAGACTGAGTAGAAAAAAATGGTGCCATTTTAACATGATTTTTAGTGAGGACCTATTATATGAAGATACGTTGAAAAGTGGTGAAGTGGTCCTTTAATGAAAACATAAAAATCAATCTGTGCTGAGTGTCGCTGCCCATCGGGTTCCAGTTCATTAACAAACAGGGTTTCAATCAGTGTTGTTTTTGGCAGCAAATTTCTATTTTAGTTTTAGTCATAGTCTCCTGAATAGTTTTCACTTAGTCTTAGTCACATTTTAGTCACCTGGAATGTATTAGTGTTAGTCTAGTTTTAGTCGACTAAATGTCATAAGATTTTAGTCGACTAAATCTACAGGTGATTTAGTCGACTAAAATGTGTTTTTGCGGGCCTTGTTGCCGTCATAATGACTTATTTTACACTTGCTGAAAATAGCTGTAGATCTGTTATTTTCAGCATGCAACCAAGTGTAAAATGACTTATACTGGATCTCTTGTCCACTAGTCCCTTCCTAACATTTTAGTCTAGTTTTTATTTGTTGACGAAATTGTCAGTATATTTAGTCTTAGTTTTAGTCACCATAGCATAGTTTTAATTTGGTTTCCATTTAGTTTTCTTCAGTGGAAAAAGGTAGTCGACGGACATTTTTCGTCTTAGTTTTAGTCGACGAAAACAACACTGGTTTCAATTAGTAGTATTATGTTGCAGAGAATGAGATTAGTTTGATTGATTGACTGATTGTTGGCTCCAGAGTAGGCGGCCATACCAACTGTGTGTTTGTGTATAGGGGACATCATGCCAACATTGGCATGTGTAAAGGTTTTGTTGTAGAGTGCTCTAATTAATGTTTATATTATTATGATTGGTTGAGTAATACTGTATGTGACACATTCAAATGTGTATTAAGAATTATGACGTCTCTGTCTGGACATTGGGATTCAACTGGATAATAATTGTGGAATCAATTGAGACTTTGTATGGTCCCCGGTGGGGGAGGGGCTTAGCCCATATAAGTAGGTCGAGCTGCCACTGCCTGGCAGTTACTGAAGGACTGTTGGGGTGAGGAGACATACTTTAGCTGTTGAAAAATAGCAGATCTACAAGCTCATAGAGCGGCACTCGGTGCCGCGCTATGAGCTTGACAAAGACTCAAGTCTTTGCTTCTGTGGGGTTCCTGGAACAACATATTTTGAGATGGGGGGGGGGGGGGGGGGGGGTCGGAGGCCAAATATATATAATTCTAGAGGTCGTTGACATGAGATTGCTTCAGAAAACTGTCATGATTTAGAAGGCATTCATAGAATCGTCCTCCGTAAATGGGTGAAGGACTGTGTTGGTGAGGAGACTGAGGGCCGAGCTGACCAGTTAATTGAAATGGAACAGAAAGTATTTATAAAACTCTTATCACAGTTGTAAGAATTCGGTGAAAAAGAAAAAAAAAAACACTTCTCTGGTGACTGTATTAAGCAGGCACGTGCACACATAGACATCAAAGGGGGCTTGAGCCCCTGCCCTTTTAGTCGTCTGTAAAAACAAAAACAAAAATAACTGCCCTCTCCACACCACAAATGCAGCACGGTGAAACTAATGCAAATGCTCTTTTCCATGCCAGCAGCAGGAGAGAATTGCCTCTTTTCAAAAGGGACATTTTTCGCGTTGAAATAATGTGTTCATACGTATAGAAATCTTCAAATCCATGTCGTATCTTCAGTAGCTGAAATAGTGCGGAGTCACACCCTGAAAATAGCTGATCTACAAGCTCTCAACGCATCGCAGCGCGATGCGTTGAGAGCTTGTAGATCAGCTGTCTTCCATATTTCTGTTCAGAAGTGCCCTTTTTTTAGGGAACTCTTCAACACGTCCCTGGTGTTCAGTGTTTTATCAGTTTTGGGCTTTTTCTCAAACGGTGCCTTTTTCGGCCAAACATTGACCCACACAAGGTCAAAGGTTAACAGTTGCTCTGCTGGCGAGGTTCTTGGAACACTTGTGGTCTAGTGGCTACATCATCATGACGTCATCATGACGTCATCTCATTCCGGCCAATCACAATGTGCGTCTCCTCACCTTCGTCATAATACCCTATAAAAGTGAGACTGTGCACAGTCTCAACCCGTGCAGATTATTTTGGGGGATCCCCAAATTATTAAAAAAAAAAAAAAAAAAAATGGAATTGAAGGTAGTCAGTTCGACCCCTGTGAGCTCCCCCAGAGTTAGTGTGGAAGTGTCCTTGAGCAAGACTCTGAACCCCTGATTGCTCCTGATGTGCAGGTTGGTGCCTTGCTTGGTTTCCGCAGCCATCTCTCTAGGTCGTCCTCACACGAGCCCTCCATCGTCGTTTTCGGTCATCTCGTTTCTCCATACATCTGGCCAGTTCGTTGGTACTTTGCGCTCCTGTGTCGTTCTTGAGTTCATCCACGTATGTTAGCGTTGGACGTCCTCGTGACCGGTGCCCGTGTGTTGGATCCCACAGCACTAGTTTGCTGGCTGGCAGCTCTTGGTGTCTTTGGGCAGTGTCCTGCGAGTCTCATTCTCCTGGCTGCTATTTTCTGGCTCACCCTTGGCATTCCATCATACAGATTTGTGTTGGTAACATGTGTGCTCTTGTTGATGTTGAGTACTGCACGCAACATTCTGGTGTAGCACCCATCGAGAGACTTCTGCAGGGTTGGCTTCAAGGCAGTGTTGTTTTCGTCGACTAAAACTAAGACGAAAAATGTTCGTCGACTACCTTTTTTCACTGACTAAAACTAATGGAAACTAAATGAACTAAGCTACGATGACTAAAACTAAGACTAAATATACTGACAATTTCGTCGACAAATAAAAACTAGACTAAAATGTTAGGAAGGGACTAGTGGACAACAGATCCAGTATAAGTCATTTTACACTTGGTTGCATGCTGAAAATAGCTGATCTACAAGCTCACTGAGCTTGTAGATCGGCTATTTTCAGCAAGTGTAAAAACACTCATTACGACGGTATCAAGGCCCACCAAAACACATTTTAGTCGACTAAATCACCTGTAGATTTAGTCGACTAAAATCTTATGACATTTAGTCGACTAAAACTAGACTAACACTAAGACATTTCCAGGTGACTAAAATGTGACTAAAACTAAATAAAGTTTCAGTCCAAAGACTATTACTAAACTTAAATAGAAATTTGCTGCCAAAAACAACACTGGTTCAAGGTCCAGCATTCACTGCCGTGTAGGAGAACAGACTCTACCGTTGCGTAGAAGAAGCTGAGTTTGGTTTGACATGGGGGGAGGTTGGAGTTCCATACACTGGCCATGCCGTTTAGGGCCCTCCATGCAAGTGCCTTCCTCACTTCTAGGTCTTGTTCGCTTGAGTTGACCCATGAGCCCATCAGGTACTTGAAGTCCATCGGTGTATGAATGGGTGAATGTGATGCACAATCTATGTAAAGCGCCTTGGATAAAGGCGCTATATAAATGCACCATTTACCATTTACCATGTGTGCCTGTCTGCGTGCGTGCGTGTGTGTGTGTGGCGCGTGCCTGTGTGCGTGTGTGTGTGTGTGGCGCGTGCCTGTGTGTGTGCGTGTGCGCTCTCCTGTAGGTAACGGCGGGCCAGGCGTTCGCGTGGCTGTCCCAGCTGCGCCACCGCTGGGACGAAGTCACCAAGCACTGCTACGTCAACATCTGTGACGCCCAGTTCCAGTTCAGCTACGAATACCTGGGGAACACCAACCGGCTGGTCATCACCCCTCTGACCGACCGGTACGTATTACAGACACCTGGTCATCACCCCTCTGACCGACCGGTACGTACTATGGACACCTGGTCATCACGCCTCTGACTGACCGGTACGTACTACAGACACCTGGTCATCACCCCTCTGACCGACCGGTACGTACTACAGACACCTGGTCATCACCCCTCTGACTGACCGGTACGTACTACAGACACCTGGTCATCACCCCTCTGACTGACCGGTACGTACTATGGACACCTGGTCATCACCCCTCTGACTGACCGGTACGTATTACAGACACCTGGTCATCAGTCATCACCCCTCTGACCGACCGGTACGTACTACAGACACCTGGTCATCACGCCTCTGACTGACCGGTACGTACTATGGACACCTGGTCATCACCCCTCTGACTGACCGGTACGTATTACAGACACCTGGTCACCACCCCTCTGACACCTGGTCATCACCCCTCTGACTGACCGGTACGTATTACAGACACCTGGTCATCACCCCTCTGACCGACCGGTACGTACTACAGACACCTGGTCATCACCCCTCTGACTGACCGGTACGTACTATGGACACCTGGTCATCACCCCTCTGACTGACCGGTACGTATTACAGACACCTGGTCATCACCCCTCTGACCGACCGGTACGTACTACAGACACCTGGTCATCACCCCTCTGACTGACCGGTACGTACTATGGACACCTGGTCATCACCCCTCTGACTGACCGGTACGTACTATGGACACCTGGTCATCACCCCTCTGACTGACCGGTACGTACTATGGACACCTGGTCATCACCCCTCTGACCGACCGGTACGTATTACAGACACCTGGTCATCACCCCTCTGACCGACCGGTACGTATTACAGACACCTGGTCATCACCCCTCTGACTGACCGGTACGTACTACAGACACCTGGTCATCACCCCTCTGACACCTGGTCATCACGCCTCTGACCGACCGGTACGTACTACAGACACCTGGTCATCACCCCTCTGACACCTGGTCATCACGCCTCTGACCGACCGGTACGTACTACAGACACCTGGTCATCACCCCTCTGACACCTGGTCATCACGCCTCTGACCGACCGGTACGTACTACAGACACCTGGTCATCACCCCTCTGACACCTGGTCATCACGCCTCTGACTGACCGGTACGTACTACAGACACCTGGTCATCACCCCTCTGACACCTGGTCATCACGCCTCTGACCGACCGGTACGTACTACAGACACCTGGTCATCACGCCTCTGACTGACCGGTACGTACTACAGACACCTGGTCATCACGCCTCTGACTGACCGGTACGTACTACAGACACCTGGTCATCACCCCTCTGACACCTGGTCATCACCCCCTCTGACTGACCGGTACGTACTACAGACACCTGGTCATCACCCCTCTGACTGACCGGTACGTACTACAGACACCTGGTCATCACGCCTCTGACTGACCGGTACGTACTACAGACACCTGGTCATCACCCCTCTGACTGACCGGTACGTACTACAGACACCTGGTCATCACCCCTCTGACACCTGGTCATCACCCCCTCTGACTGACCGGTACGTACTACAGACACCTGGTCATCACCCCTCTGACTGACCGGTACGTACTACAGACACCTGGTCATCACCCCTCTGACTGACCGGTACGTACTACAGACACCTGGTCATCACCCCTCTGACCGACCGGTACGTATTACAGACACCTGGTCACCACCCCTCTGACTGACCGGTACGTACTACAGACACCTGGTCACCACCCCTCTGACTGACCGGTACGTACTACAGACACCTGGTCATCACCCCTCTGACCGACCGGTACGTACTACAGACACCTGGTCATCACCGCTCTGACACCTGGTCACCACCCCTCTGACCGACCGGTACGTATTACAGACACCTGGTCATCACCCCTCTGACTGACCGGTACGTACTATGGACACCTGGTCATCACCCCTCTGACTGACCGGTACGTATGGACACCTGGTCACCACGCCTCTGACTGACCGGTACGTACTATGGACACCTGGTCATCACCCCTCTGACACCTGGTCATCACCCCTCTGACCGACCGGTACGTACTACAGACACCTGGTCATCACCCCTCTGACCGACCGGTACGTACTACAGACACCTGGTCATCACCCCTCTGACACCTGGTCATCACCGCTCTGACTGACCGGTACGTATTACAGACACCTGGTCACCACCCCTCTGACCGACCGGTACGTACTACAGACACCTGGTCACCACGCCTCTGACCGACCGGTACGTACTACAGACACCTGGTCATCACCCCTCTGACACCTGGTCATCACCGCTCTGACTGACCGGTACGTATTACAGACACCTGGTCACCACCCCTCTGACTGACCGGTACGTACTACAGACACCTGGTCACCACGCCTCTGACTGACCGGTACGTACTACAGACACCTGGTCATCACCCCTCTGACCGACCGGTACGTACTATGGACACCTGGTCATCACCCCTCTGACCGACCGGTACGTACTATGGACACCTGGTCATCACCCCTCTGACTGACCGGTACGTATGGACACCTGGTCATCACCCCTCTGACTGACCGGTACGTATTACAGACACCTGGTCATCACCCCTCTGACTGACCGGTACGTACTACAGACACCTGGTCATCACCCCTCTGACTGACCGGTACGTACTACAGACACCTGGTCATCACCCCTCTGACACCTGGTCATCACCCCTCTGACCGACCGGTACGTACTACAGACACCTGGTCATCACCCCTCTGACCGACCGGTACGTACTACAGACACCTGGTCATCACCCCTCTGACCGACCGGTACGTATTACAGACACCTGGTCATCACCCCTCTGACCGACCGGTACGCACTACAGACACCTGGTCATCACCCCTCTGACCGACCGGTACGTACTACAGACACCTGGTCATCACCCCTCTGACCGACCGGTACGTATTACAGACACCTGGTCATCACCCCTCTGACCGACCGGTACGTACTACAGACACCTGGTCATCACCCCTCTGACTGACCGGTACGTACTACAGACACCTGGTCATCACCCCTCTGACTGACCGGTACGTACTACAGACACCTGGTCACCACCCCTCTGACTGACCGGTACGTACTACAGACACCTGGTCATCACCCCTCTGACTGACCGGTACGTACTACAGACACCTGGTCATCACCCCTCTGACTGACCGGTACGTATTACAGACACCTGGTCATCACCCCTCTGACCGACCGGTACGTATTACAGACACCTGGTCACCACGCCTCTGACTGACCGGTACGTATTACAGACACCTGGTCATCACCCCTCTGACTGACCGGTACGTACTACAGACACCTGGTCATCACCCCTCTGACTGACCGGTACGTACTACAGACACCTGGTCATCACCCCTCTGACTGACCGGTACGTATTACAGACACCTGGTCATCACCCCTCTGACCGACCGGTACGTATTACAGACACCTGGTCATCACCCCTCTGACCGACCGGTACGTATTACAGACACCTGGTCATCACCCCTCTGACTGACCGGTACGTACTACAGACACCTGGTCATCACCCCTCTGACTGACCGGTACGTATTACAGACACCTGGTCATCACCCCTCTGACCGACCGGTACGTATTACAGACACCTGGTCATCACCCCTCTGACTGACCGGTACGTACTACAGACACCTGGTCATCACCCCTCTGACTGACCGGTACGTATTACAGACACCTGGTCACCACCCCTCTGACTGACCGGTACGTATTACAGACACCTGGTCACCACCCCTCTGACTGACCGGTACGTACTACAGACACCTGGTCATCACCCCTCTGACCGACCGGTACGCACTACAGACACCTGGTCATCACCCCTCTGACTGACCGGTACGCACTACAGACACCTGGTCATCACCCCTCTGACTGACCGGTACGTACTACAGACACCTGGTCACCACCCCTCTGACTGACCGGTACGTATTACAGACACCTGGTCACCACCCCTCTGACTGATCGGTACGTATTACAGACACCTGGTCACCACCCCTCTGACCGACCGGTACGTACTACAGACACCTGGTCATCACCCCTCTGACCGACCGGTACGTACTACAGACACCTGGTCATCACCCCTCTGACCGACCGGTACGTATTACAGACACCTGGTCATCACCCCTCTGACTGACCGGTACGTATTACAGACACCTGGTCATCACCCCTCTGACTGACCGGTACGTACTACAGACACCTGGTCATCACCCCTCTGACTGACCGGTACCTACAGACACCTGGTCACCACCGCTCTGACTGACCGGTACGTATTACAGACACCTGGTCACCACCCCTCTGACTGACCGGTACGTATTACAGACACCTGGTCATCACCCCTCTGACTGACCGGTACGTACTACAGACACCTGGTCACCACCGCTCTGACTGACCGGTACGTATTACAGACACCTGGTCATCACCCCTCTGACTGACCGGTACGTACTACAGACACCTGGTCATCACCCCTCTGACTGACCGGTACGTACTACAGACACCTGGTCACCACCGCTCTGACTGACCGGTACGTATTACAGACACCTGGTCACCACCCCTCTGACTGACCGGTACGTATTACAGACACCTGGTCATCACCCCTCTGACTGACCGGTACGTATTACAGACACCTGGTCACCACCCCTCTGACTGACCGGTACCTACAGACACCTGGTCACCACCCCTCTGACTGACCGGTACGTATTACAGACACCTGGTCATCACCCCTCTGACTGACCGGTACGTATTACAGACACCTGGTCACCACCCCTCTGACTGACCGGTACGTATTACAGACACCTGGTCACCACCCCTCTGACTGACCGGTACGTATTACAGACACCTGGTCATCACCCCTCTGACTGACCGGTACGTACTACAGACACCTGGTCATCACCCCTCTGACCGACCGGTACGTATTACAGACACCTGGTCATCACCCCTCTGACCGACCGGTACGTATTACAGACACCTGGTCATCACCCCTCTGACCGACCGGTACGTACTACAGACACCTGGTCATCACCCCTCTGACTGACCGGTACGTACTACAGACACCTGGTCATCACCGCTCTGACCGACCGGTACGTACTACAGACACCTGGTCATCACCCCCTCTGACTGACCGGTACCTACAGACACCTGGTCATCACCCCTCTGACTGACCGGTACGTACTACAGACACCTGGTCATCACCCCCTCTGACTGACCGGTACCTACAGACACCTGGTCACCACCCCTCTGACCGACCGGTACGTACTACAGACACCTGGTCATCACCCCTCTGACTGACCGGTACGTACTACAGACACCTGGTCATCACCCCTCTGACCGACCGGTACGTACTACAGACACCTGGTCATCACCCCTCTGACACCTGGTCATCACCCCTCTGACACCTGGTCATCACCCCTCTGACCGACCGGTACGTATTACAGACACCTGGTCACCACCCCTCTGACTGACCGGTACGTACTACAGACACCTGGTCACCACCCCCTCTGACCGACCGGTACGTATTACAGACACCTGGTCATCACCCCTCTGACCGACCGGTACGTATTACAGACACCTGGTCACCACCCCTCTGACTGACCGGTACGTACTACAGACACCTGGTCATCACCCCTCTGACCGACCGGTACGTACTACAGACACCTGGTCATCACCCCTCTGACTGACCGGTACGTACTACAGACACCTGGTCACCACCCCTCTGACCGACCGGTACGTACTACAGACACCTGGTCATCACCCCTCTGACTGACCGGTACGTATTACAGACACCTGGTCACCACCCCTCTGACCGACCGGTACGTACTACAGACACCTGGTCATCACCCCTCTGACTGACCGGTACGTATGGACACCTGGTCATCACCCCTCTGACCGACCGGTACGTACTACAGACACCTGGTCATCACCCCTCTGACCGACCGGTACGTACTACAGACACCTGGTCATCACCCCTCTGACCGACCGGTACGTACTACAGACACCTGGTCATCACCGCTCTGACCGACCGGTACGTACTACAGACACCTGGTCACCACCCCTCTGACACCTGGTCATCACCCCTCTGACTGACCGGTACGTATGGACACCTGGTCATCACCCCTCTGACTGACCGGTACGTACTACAGACACCTGGTCATCACCCCTCTGACCGACCGGTACGTACTACAGACACCTGGTCATCACCCCTCTGACTGACCGGTACGTACTACAGACACCTGGTCATCACCCCCTCTGACTGACCGGTACCTACAGACACCTGGTCACCACCCCTCTGACCGACCGGTACGTACTACAGACACCTGGTCATCACCCCTCTGACCGACCGGTACGTACTACAGACACCTGGTCATCACCCCTCTGACCGACCGGTACGTACTACAGACACCTGGTCATCACCCCTCTGACCGACCGGTACGTACTACAGACACCTGGTCATCACCGCTCTGACCGACCGGTACGTACTACAGACACCTGGTCACCACCCCTCTGACACCTGGTCATCACCCCTCTGACTGACCGGTACGTATGGACACCTGGTCATCACCCCTCTGACTGACCGGTACCTACAGACACCTGGTCACCACCCCTCTGACCGACCGGTACGTACTACAGACACCTGGTCATCACCCCTCTGACCGACCGGTACGTACTACAGACACCTGGTCATCACCCCTCTGACCGACCGGTACGTACTACAGACACCTGGTCATCACCCCTCTGACCGACCGGTACGTACTACAGACACCTGGTCATCACCGCTCTGACCGACCGGTACGTACTACAGACACCTGGTCACCACCCCTCTGACACCTGGTCATCACCCCTCTGACTGACCGGTACGTATGGACACCTGGTCATCACCCCTCTGACTGACCGGTACGTACTACAGACACCTGGTCATCACCCCTCTGACTGACCGGTACGTACTACAGACACCTGGTCATCACCCCTCTGACTGACCGGTACGTATTACAGACACCTGGTCACCACCCCTCTGACCGACCGGTACGTATTACAGACACCTGGTCATCACCCCTCTGACTGACCGGTACGTACTACAGACACCTGGTCACCACCCCTCTGACTGACCGGTACGTACTACAGACACCTGGTCATCACCCCTCTGACTGACCGGTACGTACTACAGACACCTGGTCATCACCCCTCTGACTGACCGGTACGTATTACAGACACCTGGTCATCACCGCTCTGACTGACCGGTACGTACTACAGACACCTGGTCATCACCCCTCTGACTGACCGGTACGTACTACAGACACCTGGTCATCACCCCTCTGACTGACCGGTACGTACTACAGACACCTGGTCATCACCCCTCTGACTGACCGGTACGTATTACAGACACCTGGTCACCACCCCTCTGACTGACCGGTACGTACTACAGACACCTGGTCATCACCCCTCTGACTGACCGGTACGTACTACAGACACCTGGTCATCACCCCTCTGACTGACCGGTACGTACTACAGACACCTGGTCATCACCCCTCTGACTGACCGGTACGTACTACAGACACCTGGTCATCACCCCTCTGACTGACCGGTACGTACTACAGACACCTGGTCATCACCCCTCTGACACCTGGTCATCACCCCTCTGACCGACCGGTACGTATTACAGACACCTGGTCATCACCCCTCTGACTGACCGGTACGTACTACAGACACCTGGTCATCACCCCTCTGACTGACCGGTACGTACTACAGACACCTGGTCACCACCCCTCTGACTGACCGGTACGTATGGACACCTGGTCATCACCCCTCTGACCGACCGGTACGTACTACAGACACCTGGTCATCACCCCTCTGACACCTGGTCATCACCCGCTGACTGACCGGTACATATAGACACTAGAGCTGTCCCCGACTAAGGATTTGTATAGTCGGAATTAATATGAATACATTTGCTGTTAGTCGACTGATAGTCGACTGAGCACCCCCACCCCCCCCAAAATAATAATAATGTGCATGTGCATGTGGAGTGTGTCTGCCTGCAGGGAAACTGGAAGTACCCTCACTAAAAACGCCGGGACAACGCTCCACACGTCCCAAACTCTTCTCCCTTCTGGCTCCAAAACTGTGGAATGCACTTCCCATTGCAGTCAGAACTGCAGCATCACTCCCAATCTTCCGCCGTAGCCTGAAAACCCACCTTTTCAGACTCCATCATGGCCCATAGCACTTACCCTACCCCCTTAGATAGCATTTCTGTTGGCTTAGATAGCATTTGACACAGACTTATAGCATGTTATGTAGACAGCACTATAATTGTATATGTATAGCATAGTAGTGAATATATATAGTTTATTATGTATAGTGTATGTATAGTTTCATCATATAGATATTCCACTGTTACCTTCTTAGCTTACGCATGTTTCATGATAAATGCTTTTATGTGATGTATTCCCATGCTTTTGTTCTTGCTTAAATGTAAGTCGCTCTGGATTAAGAGCGTCTGCTAAATGCCTAAATTGTAAATTGTAAATTGTAAATTGCCTGTGTGGCACATTGCCACACAGGCACTCCACATGCACATTGGAGATTGATTAAAAACAGTCAGAAAGCATGTTCAAATGTGTTTATGTCCCCCACAGACCTGGAATAATACAATAATATTTTATGAAAAAATATAATAATATATATTTTATTTTTATTTATTTTTGGTGAACATCGACTGAGAGGTGGTCAGTCGACTGAGACCCGTTCCGATCGATTAGTCGACTATTCGACTAATCGAGGTCAGCCCTAATAGACACCCATTTAGACCTGAAGAACACGTCTGTGTCACCTTACTAGCTTTTAGAAACTATAGTAAAATACGCACTTGGTGGAGGTGACCTAGGAAAAGAGAAGGGAGAAGAGAATCGTTAGCTGATGTTTGCTATAACCGCATCAACACAGAGTGGGACACTGTGGCCGCGGCCATTTTGAACATGCGCGCGCATCCACTTCCAGTCTAAGCCCACCGTTCACAGCTCTGCATCTCAGAAAGGACATAGAGGGGGCCGTTTCTGGTTCTCTACGGGCTGTAGCAGGCGGGCTGACACTCGCCGTCGCCTTTTCCCGGCTTTTTCCGACACGACGACATCTGGGCATGACACACACACACACAGCAGTTTGTCATTGCCCAGACAACGAGGCGGGACTTCCCCCCTTCTTCTTCGTTGGTTTTTATTTTGACTCGAGTGGGAGGGGAATCCCGTTCATAGACTGTAACGGTAGCCACGCCCCTCAGAACATGCGCGACTTTATGGTAATTTATTTTATAAATGGGACCATAATTTTCCAAAAAGAATATTATGACATTAGAAATGAGACTTTAAACTAGTGACTGGAAGCAGAAAGTATTCATGACCATGTTTATTAAGGTAATACAGTCTAGGTGAAGTTGGGCCCAAATACATGGGTTTTTCTGGGTCCAATGACAGCGCCACAACAGGCCATTATATGAACTTTCAGGAAATCCCAATTTCCTTGTGGCTTCACAAAATATCTGTCTGACTGCCCCCCTGGGTAAATATCTGTCTGACTGCCCCCCTGGTTAAATATCTGTCTGACTGCCCCCCTGGGTAAATATCTGTCTGACTGCCCCCCTGGTTAAATATCTGTCTGACTGCCCCCCTGGTTAAATATCTGTCTGACTGCCCCCCTGGTTAAATATCTGTCTGACTGCCCCCCTGGTTAAATATCTGTCTGACTGCCCCCCTGGTTAAATATCTGTCTGACTGCCCCCCCTGGTTAAATATCTGTCTGACTGCCCCCCCTGGGTAAATATCTGTCTGACTGCCCCCCTGGGTAAATATCTGTCTGACTGCCCCCCTGGTTAAATATCTGTCTGACTGCCCCCCTGGTTAAATATCTGTCTGACTGCCCCCCTTGTTAAATATCTGTCTGACTGCCCCCCTGGTTAAATATCTGTCTGACTGCCCCCCTGGTTAAATATCTGTCTGACTGCCCCCCCTGGGTAAATATCTGTCTGACTGCCCCCCTGGGTAAATATCTGTCTGACTGCCCCCCTGGTTAAATATCTGTGCCCCCCTGGTTAAATATCTGTCTGACTGCCCCCCTGGTTAAATATCTGTCTGACTGCCCCCCTGGTTAAATATCTGTCTGACTGCCCCCCTGGTTAAATATCTGTCTGACTGCCCCCCTGGTTAAATATCTGTCTGACTGCCCCCCTGGTTAAATATCTGTCTGACTGCCCCCCTGGTTAAATATCTGTCTGACTGCCCCCCTGGTTAAATATCTGTCTGACTGCCCCCCTGATTGTAAGTCAGTCTGGAAAAAGACGAGAGCAATAAATGCCTACATTCTAAATTGTACAGTATACTATTTTTTTGAGACTTAATTATGAATGACATCACAGGCAAATACTTTCCATGATTCTCATTGGTTCCATCGTGACATATTGTATACAAATCTCTCTCTTTGTCCAATCAGATGTTACATCACCCTCACCCAGTCCCTGCACCTGACCATGAGTGGCGCCCCCTCTGGCCCGGCGGGCACTGGCAAGACGGAGACCACCAAGGACCTGGGGCGCTCGCTGGGCATCATGGTCTATGTATTCAACTGCTCCGAGCAAATGGACTACAAGGTAGCCTCCCTATGCATCATGGTCTCTGTAGTCAACTGCTCCGAGCAAATGGACTACAAGGTAGCCTCCCTATGCATCATGGTCTCTGTAGTCAACTGCTCCGAGCAAATGGACTACAAGGTAGCCTCCCTATGCATCATGGTCTGTGTAGTCAACTGCTCCGAGCAAATGGACTACAAGGTAGCCTCCCTATGCATCATGGTCTCTGTAGTCAACTGCTCCGAGCAAATGGACTACAAGGTAGCCTCCCTATGCATCATGGTCTCTGTAGTCAACTGCGCCGAGCAAATGGACTACAAGGTACTCTCCCTATGCATCATGGTCTCTGTAGTCAACTGCTCCGAGCAAATGGACTACAAGGTAGCCTCCCTATGCATCATGGTCTCTGTAGTCAACTGCTCCGAGCAAATGGACTACAAGGTAGCCTCCCTATGCATCATGGTCTGTGTAGTCAACTGCTCCGAGCAAATGGACTACAAGGTAGCCTCCCTATGCATCATGGTCTGTGTAGTCAACTGCTCCGAGCAAATGGACTACAAGGTAGCCTCCCTATGCATCATGGTCTCTGTAGTCAACTGCTCTGAGCAATTGGACTACAAGGTAGCCTCCCTATGCATCATGGTCTCTGTAGTCAACTGCTCTGAGCAAATGGACTACAAGGTACTCTCCCTGTTCCCCTGCAGTTCTCATGCGAGGAGGGGATCTTCCGGGTTCTTGGAAACGCCCCCCAGCCACTGCGTTAGTTTTACTGAGGTTAGGTTTAGGTATAGTTTACTGAGGTTAGGGTTAGGTTTAGGTATAGTTTACTGAGGTTAGGTTTAGGTATAGTTTACTGAGGTTAGGTTTAGGTATAGTTTACTGAGGTTAGGTTTAGGTATAGTTTACTGAGGTTAGGTTTAGGTATAGTTTACTGAGGTTAGGTTTAGGTATAGTTTACTGAGGTTAGGTTTAGGTATAGTTTACTGAGGTTAGGTTTAGGTATAGTTTACTGAGGTTAGGTTTAGGTATAGACCGATTCACAGAGGGGTGCCCTGGGCGCGGCCATTACTGAGGGGTAATCCATGGAGCAGGTGCTCCGTAGGCCAGGTGTAGCTAATCAGTGCTGCTGCACTCAATGGTACACCTCAGTAATGGCCGCACCCAGGAAACCCTCTGTGAATCGGTCTATAGTTTACTGAGGTTAGGTTTAGGTATAGTTTACTGAGGTTAGGTTTAGGTATAGTTTTACTGAGGTTAGGTTTAGGTATAGTTTTACTGAGGTTAGGTTTAGGTATAGTTTACTGAGGTTAGGTTTAGGTATAGTTTACTGAGGTTAGGTTTAGGTATAGTTTTACTGAGGTTAGGTTTAGGTAAAGTTTACTGAGGTTAGGTTTAGGTATAGTTTTACTGAGGTTAGGTTTAGGTATAGTTTACTGAGGTTAGGTTTAGGTATAGTTTACTGAGGTTAGGTTTAGGTATAGTTTACTGAGGTTAGGTTTAGGTATAGTTTACTGAGGTTGGGTTTAGGTATAGTTTACTGAGGTTAGGTTTAGGTATAGTTTACTGAGGTTAGGTTTAGGTATAGTTTACTGAGGTTAGGTTTAGGTATAGTTTACTGAGGTTAGGTTTAGGTATAGTTTACTGAGGTTAGGTTTAGGTATAGTTTACTGAGGTTAGGTTTAGGTATAGTTTACTGAGGTTAAGGTTGTGTTTAGGTATAGTTTACTGAGGTTAGGTTTAGGTATAGTTTACTGAGGTTAGGTTTAGATATAGTTTACTGAGGTTAAGGTTGTGTTTAGGTATAGTTTACTGAGGTTAGGTTTAGGTATAGTTTACTGAGGTTAGGTTTAGGTATAGTTTACTGAGGTTAGGTTTAGGTATAGTTTACTGAGGTTAAGGTTGTGTTTAGGTATAGTTTACTGAGGTTAGGTTTAGGTATAGTTTACTGAGGTTAGGTTTAGATATAGTTTACTGAGGTTAAGGTTGTGTTTAGGTATAGTTTACTGAGGTTAGGTTTAGGTATAGTTTACTGAGGTTAGGTTTAGGTATAGTTTACTGAGGTTAGGTTTAGGTATAGTTTACTGAGGTTAAGGTTGTGTTTAGGTATAGTTTACTGAGGTTGTGTTTAGGTATAGTTTACTGAGGTTAGGTTTAGGTATAGTTTACTGAGGTTAGGTTTAGGTATAGTTTACTGAGGTTAGGTTTAGGTATAGTTTACTGAGGTTAGGTTTAGGTATAGTTTACTGAGGTTAGGTTTAGGTATAGTTTACTGAGGTTAAGGTTGTGTTTAGGTATAGTTTTACTGAGGTTTAGGTGTAGGCTGTCGATCACAGCGGCTGGCCAGTCACAGCGCACCCTCTACGTCAATCTGTACTCAACCCGAGGAAGGAACCATGCTCGCAGTTCTCATCCATGTAAACAAAAGTATGCTCATGATTGTATAACTGTGTCTAATCTCGCAAACCACTGTGACATTATCCCACATTTATTGTGCTATCTCTCTCTCTCTCTCTCTCTCTCTCTCTCTCTCTCTCTCTCTCTCTCTCTCTCTCTCTAGTCCATAGGTAACATCTATAAGGGTCTGGCCCAGACGGGGGTCTGGGGATGTTTTGACGAGTTCAACAGGATCTCGGTGGAGGTTCTGTCAGTGGTGGCGGTCCAGGTGAAGACCATCCAGGACGCTGTACGCAACAAGAAGCAGAGGTTAGTTCCAACAGGAAGCAGAGGTAATAGTTCCAACAGGAAGCAGAGGTAATAGTTCCAACAGGAAGCAGAGGTAATAGTTCCAACAGGAAGCAGAGGTAATAGTTCCAACAGGAAGCAGAGGTAATAGTTCCAACAGGGAGCAGAGGTAATAGTTCCAACAGGAAGCAGAGGTAATAGTTCCAACAGGAAACGGAGGTAATAGTTCCAAGCAGAGGAAATAGTTACAACAGTTACTGTTTGTGTGTGGCATGTGCGTGTGTGCATGCATGCGTGCGTGTGTGCAGGTTCCATTTCCTGGGTGAGGACATCGAGCTCAGAGCGACTGTAGGAATCTTCATCACTCTGAACCCTGGATACGCTGGGAGGGCGGAGCTACCAGAGAACCTGAAGGCTCTGTTCAGGTAGAGAACTAAGGTTATTGTATTGGGGGTGGGGGGGTTGCGAGACATCGTTTGTTACCATAGTGATCTATTGTTTGTTGTTTCCACGGTAACAGGCCCTGTGCCATGGTGATGTGTTGTTTGTTGTTTCCACGGTAACAGGCCCTGTGACATGGTGATGTGTTGTTTGTTGTTTCCACGGTAACAGGACCTGTGCCATGGTGATGTGTTGTTTGTTGTTTCCACGGTAACAGGACCTGTGCCATGGTGATGTGTTGTTTGTTGTTTCCACGGTAACAGGACCTGTGCCATGGTGATGTGTTGTTTGTTGTTTCCACGGTAACAGGCCCTGTGCCATGGTGATCTGTTGTTTGTTGTTTCCACGGTAACAGGCCCTGTGCCATGGTGATCCCGGACTTCGAGCTGATCTGTGAGATCATGCTGGTGGCGGAGGGCTTCATAGATGCCCGTCTGCTGGCCCGGAAGTTCATCAGCCTCTACACGCTGTGCAAAGAGCTGCTGTCTAAACAGGTACCACTGCCCTAAACCCTCTACAGGCTGCCCTAAAACCTCTACACGCTGTGCAAAGAGCTGCTGTCTAAACAGGTACCACTATACCCTAAACCCTCTACACTATACCCTAAACCCTCTACACGCTGTGCAAAGAGCTGCTGTCTAAACAGGTATACTACTATACCCTAAACCCTCTACACTATACCCTAAACCCTCTACACGCTGTGCAAAGAGCTGCTGTCTAAACAGGTACCACTATACCCTAAACCCTCCGTCCATCTTCAACCGCTTATGTGTAGTCTGGTGACGAGGGCAACAGCTCCACCAGAGAGCTCCAGACTTCCCTCTCCAGAGCAACATTAGTTAGTCCCTGGGGGATTCCGAGGCGTTCCAAGGCCAGTGAGTCGAT
The DNA here is from genome assembly GCF_964188405.1 of Protomyctophum parallelum. Lineage (NCBI taxonomy): Eukaryota > Metazoa > Chordata > Actinopteri > Myctophiformes > Myctophidae > Protomyctophum > Protomyctophum parallelum. The sequence goes on from NC_139709.1 coordinate 1,474,023, forward strand.
GTGTTTCCTCCAACTGCGCCTTGGTCTGCCCCGGGGTCTCCTCCCAGTGGGACGTGGTCCTTGGTCTGCCCCGGGGTCTCCTCCCAGTGGGACGTGGTCCTTGGTCTGCCCCGGGGTCTCCTCCCAGTGGGACGTGGTCCTTGGTCTGCCCCGGGGTCTCCTCCCAGTGGGACATGATCCTTGGTCTGCCTCGGGGTCTCCTCCCAGTGGGACGTGGTCCTTGGTCTGCCCCGGGGTCTCCTCCCAGTGGGACTTGATCCTTGGTCTGCCCCGGGGTCTCCTCCCGGGATCCTAACCAGATGCCCGGACCACCTAAACTGGCTCCTTTCCAGGCGAAGAAAGTAGCCTGTACTCATGATCAGAGCTTCCGTTGCTCCAGACTGTACGACGGAAGCATTTATATTTTACTCATGATCAGAGCTTCCGTTGCTCCAGACTGTACGACGGAAGCATTTATATTTTACTCATGATCAGAGCTTCCGTTGCTCCAGACTGTATGACGGAAGCATTTATATTTTACTCATGATCAGAGCTTCCGTTGCTCCAGACTGTACGACGGAAGCATTTATATTTGACTCATGATCAGAGCTTCCGTTGCTCCAGACTGTATGACGGAAGCATTTATATTTTACTCATGATCAGAGCTTCCGTTGCTCCAGACTGTACGACGGAAGCATTTGAAAATTGCGAGAGGCAACAGTCTGGCAACACGAGACTATGATTATGATTACAGTACCACTATGTACAGTATGTTTATGACTAAGAACTGTACATTGTGATCATAACAGGACCACTATGACTGGGGTCTCCGAGCCATCAAGTCAGTGCTGGTGGTTGCAGGATCGCTGAAGAGAGAAGACAAGAGCAGACCTGAGGAGCAGGTACAGATTCACACTGTACTCTTAAAACACTATTTTCTCCGCTTCTGCTCAACACTTTCCGTTTTCTGCTGCCTGGCCTGCCTGACCCCCCAGTATTAGGATGTAGATATTCATTCATCAGCCAACACTCCCCACTGACAGGTAGTTACCCCCCCCCCCCCCCCCCCCAACCCACAAATCAACATTTTGGTTATAAGATGTTGATATTAATTTTGAATTCATCCTTAGGACCCCAAATCACACCTTGGAAAGCATGAGTGTAGAAAGAAATTGTTTTTTGACTGGGGGGGTCAGAACTGGGAAGTTCTTTCAACATCTGTCTGTCTGTCTGTCTGTCTGTCTGCCTTCCTGCCTGCCTGCCTGTCTGCCTGTCTGTCTGTCTGTCTGTCTGTCTGTCTGTCTGTCTGTCTGTCTGTCTGTCTGTCTGTCTGTCTGTCTGTCTGTCTGTCTGTCTGTCTGTCTGTCTGTCTGTCTGTCTGTCTGTCTGTCTGTCTGTCTGTCTGTCTGTCTGTCTGTCTGTCTGTCTGTCTGTCTGTCTAAGTAACTGTCGGTCTGTCTAAGTACCTGTCTGTCTGTCTAAGTACCTGCCTGCCTGCCTGTCTGCCTGTCTGTCTAAGTAACTGTCGGTCTGTCTAAGTACCTGTCTGTCTGTCTAAGTACCTGCCTGCCTGCCTGTCTGCCTGTCTGTCTAAGTAACTGTCGGTCTGTCTAAGTACCTGTCTGTCTGTCTAAGTACCTGCCTGCCTGCCTGTCTGCCTGTCTGTCTAAGTAACTGTCGGTCTGTCTAAGTACCTGTCTGTCTGTCTAAGTACCTGTCTTTCTGTCTGTCTACAGGTGCTGATGCGAGCTCTGCGGGACTTCAACCTCCCTAAGATCGTGACCAGCGACGTTCCGATCTTCCTGGGGCTGATCAGCGACCTGTTCCCTCAGCTCGACGTTCCCCGCAAGAGAGACCCCGAGCTGGAGAGCGCCGTGCGCCAGTCTGTCAGCGAGCTGCACCTCCAGCCCGAGGAGAACTTTATTCTGAAGGTACAGCGCTTTATTCTGAAGGCACAGCGCTTTATTCTGAAGGTACAGCGCTTTTTTCTGAAGGTACATCGCTTTTTTCTGAAGGCACAGCCCTTTATTCTGAAGGCACAGCGCTTTATTCTGAAGGCACAGAGCTTTATTCTGAAGGTACAGCGCTTTATTCTGAAGGTACAGCACTTTATTCTGAAGGCACAGCACTTTATTCTGAAGGCACAGAGCTGTATTCTGAAGGCACAGAGCTGTATTCTGAAGGCACAGAGCTTTATTCTGAAGGAACAGCGCTTTATTCTGAAGGTACAGCACTTTATTCTGAAGGTACAACCCTTTATTCTGAAGGTACAGCGCTTTATTCTGGAGGTACACAGCTTTATTCTGAAGGTATAGAGCTTTATTCTGAAGGTACAGCGCTTTATTCTGATGGTACAGCGCTTTATTCTGAAGGCACAGCCCTTTATTCTGAAGGCACAGCGCTTTATTCTGAAGGCACAGGGCTTTATTCTGGCGGTAGCTGTTGAGTGTTATTACCATGTGTCTCCACTAGGTGGCTCAGTGAGTGTCATTACCATGTGTCTCCACTAGGTGGCTCAGTGTCATTAACATGTGTCTCCACTAGGTGGCTCAGTGTCATTACCATGTGTCTCCACTAGGTGGCTCAGTGTCATTACCATGTGTCTCCACTAGGTGGCTCAGTGTCATTACCATGTGTCTCCACTAGGTGGCTCAGTGTCATTACCATGTGTCTCCACTAGGTGGCTCAGTGTCATTACCATGTGTCTCCACTAGGTGGCTCAGTGTCATTACCATGTGTCTCCACTAGGTGGCTCAGTGTCATTACCATGTGTCTCCACTAGGTGGCTCAGTGTCATTACCATGTGTCTCCACTAGGTGGCTCAGTGTCATTACCATGTGTCTCCACTAGGTGGCTCAGTGTCATTACCATGTGTCTCCACTAGGTGGCTCAGTGTCATTACCATGTGTCTCCACTAGGTGGCTCAGTGTCATTACCATGTGTCTCCACTAGGTGGCTCAGTGTCATTACCATGTGTCTCCATTAGGTGGCTCAGTGTCATTACCATGTGTCTCCACTAGGTGGCTCAGTGTCATTACCATGTGTCTCCACTAGGTGGCTCAGTGTCATTACCATGTGTCTCCACTAGGTGGCTCAGCTGGAGGAGCTGTTGAACGTCAGACATTCAGTGTTTGTCGTGGGAGGTCCAGGAACCGGGAAGAGCCAGGTGAACCATTGACCTTGACCTTGACCACCTGTACTGTATCTATACTGTCTAAGAACCACCTATATACTGTATAATAACCATCTATGTACTGTAGCTATACTACAATTTACAATCTAGGCATTTATCAGACGCTCTTAATCCAGAGCGACTTACATTAAGCAAGAACAAAAAGCATGGCAACACATCACATACATGCAAAGTAGTTAACATGAAACATGCGTAAGCTAAGAACGTAACAGTGGAATATATCTATGTAATGAAACTGTATAAAAGGTATATACTATACTATACCATATACATGTGTACTATAAAGTGCTATGACTACATTAAAAGCAATTCTAGTGTTGTCTACGTAACATGCTATAAGTCTGTACAAAAAGGCTATCTAAGTCTGCATAAAGTTCTATCTATAAGGGGCTAGGGCAATTAAGTGCTACAGGCCATGATGGAGTCTGAACAGGTGGGTTTTCAGACCACCTATATACTATATTTACTGTCTAATAACAACCTATATACTGTCTATTTACTGTCTAGTATCCAGAGGAGATTATTATCTTTTGGCTCTTTGCCTTTATTGATAGTTATTATTAGTGAAGACAGACAGGACAGAGGGAGAGAGAGAGAAGGGTAGAGACACGCAGCAAAAGGTCGAAAAATGCAGCAAAATGCAGCAAAATGCAGCAGCCAGAGTTTTAACTAGAACTAAGATGAGAGAACATATTACTCCAGTTTTGGCATCACTGCACTGGCTTCCGGTTGTTTTTAGGATTGATTTTAAAATTCTCTTACTTGTCTATAAAGCCCTCAATGGTCTCGCACCTTCCTACCTACATGACTGCTTGCCTAAATATGTCCCAAACCGCCCGCTAAGGTCTTCCACTGCTGGCCTGCTCGCTTTGCCCAAAAAAATGGCAACTAAAAAATACAGGGAAGCAGCTTTTTGCTTCTACGGGCCATCGGCATGGGACAAGCTCCCTCTGTACCTTCGTCAGGCAGCCTCTGTAGACATTTTTAAAGCTCAGCTCAAGACCCACTTCTACAACATTGCCTTTAAGTGATCTTATATTTTTTGTTATTCATGTCCTCACTGTATTGCATTACTGCTTGTTTTTTAATGTCGTTGCCTTGCTTTTCTTTTATGCTTTGCTTTTATTTTATTATCCATTGTTCTGTAAAGCACTTTGAGCTGCATTTGATGTCATGAAAGGTGCTATACAAATAAAGTTTTATTATTATTATTATTATTATGAACGGGACTCGAACAGTCAGGCCAGAGCCATTATGTGGCATGATGCGCCTGGACCGCTAGGCCATCGGGCGCCCTAAGTAAATGTGCTATTCTAGAGCCAGGTGAACCATGTACTGTCTATTGACCAATGTTGGGGGTAATGGTGTTATTGTGTAACGGAATAATGTTTGCATTGCAAGGGATTATTTTGCAATCAGAGTAATCAATTACCTAATTACCTTTTCCAAAACAATGGCGTTACATTTAACAGCTATATGTCCCTGTTCTTTCTGTTGCCATAAAGGAAAGACAATCAATATTATGACACATGTGTGCCGTTTCCTGAATGAATGAGCCCTGCCATTCTAAGCTATGCTAAACTGTGCTAAATACACAGAACCAATGCTAACCTATGCTACAGATCCTGAAGACGCTACACAGAACGTATGCTAAGCTACGCTAACCTATGCTAACCTGTGCTCCAGATCCTGAAGACGCTTCACAGAACGTATGCTAAGCTACGCTAACCTATGCTAACCTGTGCTCCAGATCCTGAAGACGCTACACAGAACGTATGCTAACCTGAAGATGAAGCCAGTGTGGAACGACATCAACCCGAAGGCTGTGACCACAGACGAGCTGTTTGGCTTCCTGCATCCGGCCACCAGGGAGTGGAAGGATGGTGAGTTAAGGCCTATTCATAGTCTGGATTTTCGGTGGTGAGGTGACCACCGCTCCGGTGGTGAGGTGACCACCGCTCCGGTGGTGAGGTGACCACCGCTCCGGTGGTGAGCTGACCACCGGAGCTGAAATAACGTTGAGCGGTGGTGAGTAAAAACAGAGAGAAGGGCTGGGGCGGTGGTTTGCTCTTCACCGCGGCTCAGTGACGTCATGTTGTAGTTCGGTGGCCACCTCAGTGACGTCATGTTGTAGTTCGGTGGCCACCTCAGTGACGTCATGTTGTAGTTTGGTGGCCACCTCAGTGACGTCATGTTGTAGTTCGGTGGTCACCTCAGTGACGTCATGTTGTAGTTCGGTGGGCACCTCAGTGACGTCATGTTGTAGTTCGGTGGTCACCTCAGTGACGTCATGTTGTAGTTCGGTGGTCACCTCAGTGACGTCATGTTGTAGTTTGGTGGTCACCTCAGTGACGTCATGTTGTAGTTCGGTGGTCTCCTCAGTGACGTCATGTTGTAGTTCAGTGGTCTCCTCAGTGACGTCATGTTGTAGTTCGGTGGTCACCTCAGTGACTTCATGTTGTAGTTCGGTGGTCACCTAAGTGACGTCATGTTGTAGTTCGGTGGTCACCTCAGTGACGTCATGTTGCAGTTCGGTGGTCACCTCAGTGACGTCATGTTGTAGTTCGGTGGTCACCTCAGTGACGTCATGTTGCAGTTCGGTGGTCACCTCAGTGACGTCATGTTGCAGTTCGGTGGTCACCTCAGTGACGTCATGTCCTATCCGTCTCCTAGCAACCTAGCATCGCTCATACAAAGAGCGCCCTCTAGCGAATCACTGAAAACACGCAGCTGGCAGTCAATGTGTTTAGAGCAGAGTCACAAAGTGCTTAACTCTCTCTCTCTCTCTCTCTCTCTCTCTCTCTCTCTCTCTGTCTGTGTCTCTCTCTCTCTCTCTCTCTCTCTCTCTCTCTCTCTCTCTCTCTCTCTCTCTCTCTCTCTCTCTCTCTCTCTCTGTGTCTGTGTCTGTGTCTCTCTACCAGGTCTGTTCTCGTCCACGATGAGGGAGCTGGCCTCGGTCGCCCATGACGGACCCAAGTGGATCGTTCTGGACGGAGACATCGACCCCATGTGGATCGAGTCCCTGAACACCGTGATGGACGACAACAAGGTCTGTTACCATGGCAACTACACTGTATACACTACCACTCTGTCTGTCTGAACACCGGGATGGACAACAACAAGATCTGTTACCATGGCAACTACACTATACAATACACTACCACTCTGTCTGTCTGAACACCAGGATGGACGACAACAAGGTCTGTTACCATGGCAACTACACTGTATACACTACCACTCTGTCTGTCTGAACACCGGGATGGACAACAAGGTCTGTTACCATGGCAACTACACTATACAATACACTACCACTCTGTCTGTCTGAACACCGGGATGGACGACAACAAGGTCTGTTACCATGGCAACTACACTGTATACACTACCACTCTGTCTGTCTGAACACCGGGATGGACGACAACAAGGTCTGTTACCATGGCAACTACACTATACAATACACTACCACTCTGTCTGTCTGAACACCGGGATGGACGACAACAAGATCTGTTACCATGGCAACTACACCATACAATACACTACCACTCTGTCTGTCTGAACACCGGGATGGACGACAACAAGATCTGTTACCATGGCAACTACACTATATACACTACCACTCTTGTTTTTTTGATAATTGATTGATTGATAATTTTATTAGACAATTAGATGCAAACAGTACAGGGTACAGTAAAGCACAGCATTGGTCCAAAAGGACAGCGCCGAAGAAAGACCTTAGCGGTCTTGTTTCCATTCGGGTCCCATGCATTCATTCACAATGACAACAAACAATATGTTTCTCAAACACACTAAATCTATATGTACAGGTTGGAATAGAAATACATTAATAAAACATAAAAAGGGGGGGGGGGGGGAGCCAATCACCTTCTCTCCCTTTGACCTGATGACAGTGACAGGTGAGTTTTCAGACCCTTTTTAAAGGAAACCAGTGATCTGCTTGTTTTGAGGGAAGGGGGCGGGGCATTCCACACTTGAGTGGCAGTGCTGTGAAATGTGAATTTACCCATATTTGTTCTGAAAATGGGTGGCTGTGGGAGTGTCTCACCTTTTTGAGGTAATCAGTCAAGTAAATGGGCACTGTGGGTATGGACGGCAGAGCTGCGTTTACAATCTGGAATGCTAGTCCCATTTTCAGTTGTTTAACTCTGTTCTCAACACTGAGCCCAACCTATGCTATCAAATTGTGTTGCACAGAGGTGGGTCATGGGCCCTAATCCTAGTAAAAGTCTGGTTAGTTTGTTTTGGGAGGTCTGGAGCTTATTCTTTTGTGACATCGAGATGTGGGAATACCAGGAGGTGCATTTCATAGTCAAATAAGGGCTGAATGAGAGCTCCAGCTAGTGTCCTGAGAGCCGTCTGGTTAACAAATAAGGAGATTCTGCCCAAGAATCTTGTTCTTTGATTTAGTTTTTGATCGCTCTTGTTGCCACATGCCTTCACCCATTGTCCAGGATACAGCCCAGATACTTAACCTCTTCTTTGTTAGCTATTACTATGTCATCAATACTGACCTTAAAATCCTTTACAAGTAACCTATTAAGGGAATGGTTGGACCCAACAAGGATGGCATCTGTTTTACCTAGATGCAATGAGAGTTTGTTATCTGTAAGCCAAGTTCGGATATTGGTGAGTTCTGAGCCGAGTGCCTCCTCAACCTGTGTTTTGTGTTCTTGTTACGACTCACTGAGTCTAGGTTGGTTATGGAAGAAGGCAAGATGGAATATGCCAAAGTTGTTTTATTACTTGACTTTTCTGAGGCATACAGAGTGAAACGAATACATATATAATACTGGTGAACAGGGTGAGCAGGCTGAGCAGGACCTTAAAGGAACGAAAACAACAAAATACCCTAACACTGCACCCTATACTAGACCCCCTCCCAATACTGACTATCTGACTGGTAAACAAAAGAAAACGCTAACTGACTACTCTACTCTTATGCCTACCATCAAACAAAAGTACGGGTGAAGGGGCCTGCCTAACTAGCTATAAGGTGACAATGGTGAAATACTAATATAGGGAATACTACCTGCTCGTGAATGACTCACAGTTATATGAAAGCACTAACCCATTCTGACCGGGCACCCATTTTGGTGTTGGCATCATGTCATGCTTTAGCTATTGAAAAATAGCAGATCTACAAGCTCATATCGCGCCACCGAGTGGCGCGATACGAGCTTGTAGGTCTGCTATTTTTGAAAAATCGAAGAACGACTGACATAGAAACATAGCTTTTTCAGAAAACTGTCAGGATGTAGAAGACATTTTTAGAATCTGATCTCAGGTCAGAATGGGTTAGGTAACATTCAGTGTACTCTCTCTTACGAGGTTGCTTAATATGTAGCTTTTGTACAGAATCAGAATCAGGACTTCTCTTCCCTGCACGGAGGGCGCGCTGTCACTTCCCTACTCTAGGAACAAAATGACAGTCTGACAGCGGCCCGGAACACAGTCTTCAGTTTGGCTTTATGCCATCAGGCGAGACAGGGCGGATGGGAGTAGGCGGCCGAGGGTGGAGCGTAGGGAACGCTCCCCACCACTGGCTGCGCAGGACGGATCTGCAGGGACGACAAACAGGGCGTGCGCACAGACAAACGGACATATAGCAGACCCGCGCCCCGACATCCGTAACAGTTCTCCCGAAATCAGGAGTGCTGAGTCGTCTGCAAACAGGAACAATTTACAGTTACAGGCAGCACTCATGTCGTTAATATATAATAGAAATAATAGTGCCCCTAGTATGCTTCCTTGGGGCACCCCACAGTTCACTGAGAGGGGGGAGGACAAGGTTCCATTTATGTCCACCATTTGTTCTCTTCCCTCAAGGTAGGATTTCATCCAGCGTACTGATAAATACTAGTAAATCCTATCCCCTCCAGTTTGTCAAGTACTATTGAGTGTTTAACAGTGTCAAACGCTTTTTGGAGGTCCAGCATGACCATGCCACAGTACTTGCCCGAATCTACCTCACGCTTGATGCAGTCGTGTAAGTACAATAGGCAGGTGTCTTGTCTGTCTGAACACCGGGATGGATGACAACAAGGTCTGTCTTGTCTGTCTGTCTGTGTTCGCATAGGTGGCGGGTATGTACGGCTAGGCAAGGCTTAGCCGTGTGTGTGTGTGTGTGTGTGTGTGTGTGTGTGTGTGTGTGTGTGTGTGTGTGTGTGTGTGTGTGTGTGTGTGTGTGTGTGTGTGTGGGGGGGGGGGGTAGGTAGGGACTAATCAGCATAATGATTGGCTACTTGGTATGTCTGTAAACCTCGTCCTTCCAGTCGCTTTGTAGCAAACAGTATTGCGCACTGGTTTGTTTTGGAAGACAGCAAAAAGCTAAATGGATATAGTCTATATACTAATCTTACTTTAATTAAAGGTTTTATGACATTCATTTTCATTTATGTTTCTTTTTCTTTTTTCTTTTAGGTTTTATGACCTCAATTACACCCAAAAAACCTTAACTTTGAACATTCAGTGGATTTTCTGTGGTCTGAAGTTTTCTTTGGGGTTTTTTGGGCCTTTTGAGCTACAATGAAAACAGGCAACACAGTGAAACAGTGACATCTGCTGGCAAATCCCATTGACATATATGGGATTTGCAGTAAGTGATGTCACTTACTGCCGGCAAATCAGAGCACCTGTTTGAGCCAGAAAACCCCAGATCACAGAAAATCTACTGAATGTTAAAAGTTCATGTTTTTTGGGTGCAATTGAGATTAGAAAACCTAAAAAAACAAGAACAATTCCAAAACCTTTTTTTTAATGTCACAATCCCTTTAAAAGCTATAGATGCAGTGGCTATAATTGGGTCAAGGATCTTGCTTTCGTGAGCAATGGTGTACGAGATTAGTAATACATTGGTCAAATCGGGTCAAATCATGTGCTGAGTTGTGTAGGTGATTGTGAAGTTGTGTTGAGCTGTGTAGGTGATTGTGAAGTTGTGCTGAGTTGTGTAGGTGATTGTAAAGTTTTGTTGAGCTGTGTAGGTGATTGTGAAGTGAGATTTCTCAAATTTGGTGTAGAAACTTTAACTGTGATATAATATATAACCTTTACACAGTGAAATACTATCACATGTTCCATATATTGCACTCACGCACTGTCCCGGGTAGCAAACCCGCCCTGGTGGAGATATGCACCTTTCTAGTTCATGATTTTATACATAGGCTACATGTAATAATAATAATAATAATATTAAATTGTCTCAGATGTAGCAGTAATTAATAAATGACAGGAGTTCATAATCAAGAGGGATTTATTTGTCGTATTCATAAAGGTACAATCAGAACTTTCAGCATTCAGCCTGGTCATGGTGACCAATGTTGGTCTTGGAATGAATTAATCAATGAATCAACGAATGAACGAATGAATGACAAATAATAAAGTTTGTTCAATAAAACATACATTAACCACTTCAACCCTATACATTTTGGCCAAAACATAGATGCTCTCCAAACCACTCAAACACTACATCAAGACCAGAAGCAACTGAAACACCTAAAAAATACTAATAATAGTGATAATAATGACAATAATAAAAGATAAAAATAAAAAGAATAATCAAGCATTAAAGTACAAATCTCTCTTCAAAAATCTAAAACAAGTACAATGAAAATGTTAAATGATGTAATTGATCTCAAAGAAACAGACAAGTTGTTCCAATCAGACGGAGCTTTAAACTGAAAAGATTAGATGTTGTGGGTACAGAAAAATAAAGTTGTTGAGTATGTCTATATGTATATTCAGTGATTTCACTTCATTCAAATATCACTTTATTTAGTGGATAATCCTATAGAGTGGGCTGACTATGGGTGTAACGATATAGTAACTGCATCGGAAAATCAATTTTAATTCCAATAATCGAAGTATATCGAAACAGCAACATTGACTATGTATGACTATTTCCTGGAGTGCATGAGCACCAGTCCTAAGGTCATATATGACCTCCCTAGTTTTTTTTATATTAAGCTGGAGGAAGTTACTCCTGCACCAACCGGCAAAAACGTCCACTGTTCTTCGATAGCTTATCTCATCATCCTCAATCAGACCCACCGAATCATATGGTGTTTTTTGAGGTAGCAAACTTTAGTGAAGCTTTTTCCACACTGGTCACAGCTGTAACGCTTCTATCCAGTGTGAATCTTCTTGTGTTTTTTGAGGTAGCAAACTTTTGTGAAGCTTTTCCCACATGTTTCACAGCTGTAAGGCTTTTCTCCAGTGTGCATTATCTGGTGTTTTTTAAAGTTGCCATACGAAGCAAAACACTTCCCACACGTTTCACAGCCAAATGGCTTCTCTCCTGTGTGAACCTTCTTGTGTTGTTCGAGGGTAGCATGTTGACTGAAGCTTTTCCCACATGTGTCACAGCTGTAAGGCTTTTCTCCAGTGTGAATTCTATGGTGTGTTGTTAGTTCAGACATTCTGGTGAACCTTTTTCCACACTGGTCGCAGCTGTACGGCTTCTCTCCAGTGTGAATCTTCTTGTGATTTTCAAGGTTAGACATTTGGCTGAACCTTTTCCCACATGTGTCGCAGCTGTATGGCTTCTCTCCAGTGTGAATTCTCTGGTGTACTTTGAGATTGGAAACTTGGGTGAAGCTTTCCCCACATTGGTCACAGCTGTAAGGCTTTTCTCCAGTGTGAATTCTATGGTGTCTTGTTAGATCAGACGTTTTGGTGAACCTTTTTCCACATGTGTCACAGCTGTAAGGCTTCTCTCCTGTGTGAATTCTCTGGTGAACTTTTAAGTGTCCATACAGAGTAAAACACTTCCCACATGTTTCACAACCAAAAGGCTTCTCTCCAGTGTGAACCTTCTTGTGTAGTTTGAGGTTATAAATTCGACTGAAGCTTTTCCCACATGTGTCACAGCTGTACGGTTTTTCTCCAGTGTGAATTCTCTGGTGTGTTTTGAGATTGGAAACTCGGGTGAAGCTTTCCCCACATGTGTCACAGCTGTACGGTTTTTCTCCAGTGTGAATCCTCTGGTGTACTTTGAGATGGGAAACTTGCGTGAAGTTTTCCCCACATGTGTCACACCTGAAAGGCTTTTTTCCTGTGTGAATTCTATGGTGTTTTGTTAGATCACCACTATTGGTGAACCCTTTCCCACATTGGTGACAGCTGTAAGGCTTTTCTCCAGTGTGAATTCTCTGGTGTATTTTGAGATTGCCAATTTTGCTGAAGCTTCTTCCACATTGGTCACAGCTGTAAGGCTTTTCTCCAGTGTGAATTATATTGTGTTTTGCTAGATCACCCCTATTGTTGAACCTTTTCCCACATTGGTCACAGCTGTAAGGCTTTTCACCAGTGTGAATTCTATGGTGTGTTGTTAGATAAGTCTTACTGGTGAAGCTTTTTCCACATTGTTCACAGCTGAAAGGCTTTTCTCCTGTGTGAATTCTATGGTGTTTTGTTAGATCACCACTATTGGTGAACCCTTTCCCACATTGGTCACAGCTGTAAGGCTTTTCTCCAGTGTGAATTCTCTGGTGAATATTTAAGCTGCTACTCTGATTAAAACACTTCCCACATGTTTCACAACCAAAAGGCTTTTCACCAGTGTGAATTCTATGGTGTGTTGTTAGTTCAAACCTGCTGGCGAACCTTTTCCCACATTGGTCACACCTGTAAGGCTTTTCTCCAGTGTGAATTCTCTGGTGTGTTGTTAGATTAGACATATCGGTGAACCTTTTCCCACATTGGTCACAGCTGTAAGGCTTTTCTCCAGTGTGAATTCTCTGGTGTGTTGTTAGACCAGACTTACTGATGAACCCTTTCCCACATTGGTCACAGCTGTACGGCTTTTCTCCAGTGTGAATCCTCTGGTGTACGTTGAGATGGGAAACTTGGGTGAAGTTTTCCCCACATTGGTTACAGCTGTAAGGCTTTTCTCCAGTGTGAATTTTCTGGTGTCGTTTGAAAGTGGAAAGTGTAGTGAAGCTTTTTCCACATGTTTCACAACCAAAAGGCTTCTCTCCAGTGTGAATTATCTGGTGTACTTTGAGACTGATATCTGTAGTGAAGCTTTTCCCACATTGGTCACAGCTGTAAGGCTTCTCTCCAGTGTGAATTCTCTGGTGTACTTTGAGTCCGGAAAGATAAGGGAAGCTTTTTCCACACTGGTCGCAGCAGTGACGTTTTGCTTTAACTGAGGACAGAGTAGGACAGGTTTCTGAAACAGAAAACACACCTGGTTAGAGCTTCATGATCAATAATAACACCTGGTTAGAGCTTCATGATCAATAATCACATTGAGTTACATCACGCTGGTCGCTACCATCTGAACGACCCTCGGTTGCTAATCAATCGGTAAACAGGAAATGGTCCGTCGGTGAAAAGGTTCCCTTCACTTCAATGTTAAGCTCATTGGTTTCCATTGACATGACTAACGTGGTTTTAGGGTTTTTATTGAGTCAGATTGGCCTCGCTAATATCTACCCCGTCGCTAGGCAACGCTCGCTTCCACTGTGGTCCGTCAGTTAAATGTTTCCCTCCGCCCACTTCCACTAGAAGCGTGATCTCTGGCAGCGTTTCCTGTCAGGGGAGTGCGCTGCCCGTCACTAAGTAGTTAAATCCACTTATCCAGAACCGCCAAATCCAACCAAAATGTCCATATATGGGCATAAAAGGACAGAGACTGACATACACAGATATCTCCATATATGGAGACACAGGTAGACAGACGGATACAGATAACTCCATATATGGGCATGAAAGGGACACAGACAGACAGACAGCTACAATGTTTTCTCTGACACTCTGACTCAGATGTTTAATCTTGAATTACCGCATGAATGTGAATGTGTGTGTGAATGGGTGAATGTAATGCACAATCTATGTAAAGGTGTATGAATGTGTGTGTGTGAGTGGGTGAATGTAATGCACAGTCTATGTAAAGGTGTGTGAATGTGTGTGTGAATGGGTGAATGTAATGCACAATCTATGTAAAGGTGTATGAATGTGTGTGAATGGGTGAATGTAATGCACAGTCTATGTAAAGGTGTATGACTGTGTGTGTGGATGGGTGAATGTAATGCACAGTCTATGTAAAGGTGTATGAATGTGTGTGTGAATGTGTGAATGTAATGCACAATCTATGTAAAGGTGTGTGAATGTGTGTGTGAATACGTGAATGCAATGCACAGTCTATGTAAAGGTGTGTGAATGTGTGTGTGAATGGGTGAATGTAATGCACAGTCTATGTAAAGGTGTGTGAATGTGTGTGTGAATGGGTGAATGTAATGCACAGTCTATGTAAAGGTGTGTGAATGTGTGTGTGAATGGGTGAATGTAATGCACAGTCTATGTAAAGGTGTGTGAATGTGTGTGTGAATGGGTGAATGTAATGCACAGTCTATGTAAAGGTGTATGAATGTGTGTGTGAATGGGTGAATGTAATGCACAGTCTATGTAAAGGTGTGTGAATGTGGTTCTCGAGATATGTGGATTACAGACATAGGTAGAGAGACGTGTTGCATTTGTTGTAAGTGAAATAGAGAATTAGAGAATTAAACAATTAACTTACTGAAGTTCTGGAGGTCTCCAGGTTTGTCCCTGGATGGAGAGTTGCTCTCCACCTTCACTCTGGGTTCCATAGTCTGGTCTGGAACTAAGGAATTAAAGGACAAGTTCACCCACTGTCATTGTATCTTCATATAATTCGTCCTCACTCTGTGTGGATTTGTGTATGTGCCTGTGCGTGAAGACTGCAAACTGACTGTGAAAAGTGTTCTTTGCACTCAATCCGGCCCACTGGCAGTGCCTGATTGGCAATTTAAAAAGCAAATTTCTCTTTCAGTAATCCATGAATAATAGTTAATATAGTTGTAGTAGCTTCTGCTTTGAAAAAGCACTTTGATCTCAAGTTTAGACACATTAATTCAATGTGTGTCTCTTCCATGTTTGGGAGAAGGTGGGTGTGTGTGTGTGTGTGTGTGTGTGTGTGTGTGCGCGTGTGCGCCGGGGAGCATACTTTGGCATCGCTCGCTAATCATTCTCAATCATGAAATGAATTCATTTCACACACAAATATGAGATATAGACATTTGATTTGAACACAAGCAGAAATGTAAATCTATGTAGAGTGTCTTCTTTACTTTGCAGTGACTCTGACATGGATGGTCATAGCAACATATGAGGGCTTGTAGGAATGGTGTGGTTCTGCTGTATCCTGCGATAACAATTGTGTATCTGTAGCTTGAATACTCATGGATGTACTATTATTATTGTTATTATTTACTGTAGCTTGAATACTCATGGAGTTATGGCACTAAACGTATATGGTTTCCCAAATGGGAGGAAATAAAGCAGTCCTAAATTAAATCTACAGTATCAAACAGATTTGTTTTATTTTTACTTCAC
This sequence comes from Protomyctophum parallelum, assembly GCF_964188405.1. Taxonomy (NCBI): domain Eukaryota; kingdom Metazoa; phylum Chordata; class Actinopteri; order Myctophiformes; family Myctophidae; genus Protomyctophum; species Protomyctophum parallelum. The sequence goes on from NC_139709.1 coordinate 1,489,567, forward strand.
TTATGCAAGGGTGGGGAAACTATAACAAATTCACTTAGAGTAGAAGTCCCTAAAATATATGAAATGAGTAGAAGTCCCTAAAATATATGAAATGTCACAAATGAGAGATTGTGAAAGTATATATGCAGCTTCAACAATAGTAGGCTACAGAGATAAATGCAGCCCTACAATAGAACTACCTAACTATTATTTAGCACACCTAGGGGCGGCGGTGGTTCAGGGGTAGAGTGCCTGGATGGTAACCGTAAGGTTGCCAGTTCGAAACCGGGCTCCCCCAGAGTTAGTGTGGAAGTGTCCTTGAGCAAGACACTGAACCCCTAATTGCTCCCGATGTGCTAGTTGGTGCCTTGCATGGTTTCCGCTGCCATCGGTGTGTGAATGTGTGTGTGAATGGGTGAATATAATGCACAATCTCTGTAAAGCGCCTTGGATAAAGGCGCTATATATAAATGCACCATTTACCACTTACACCTGGATGAGGGAAACCAAGCTCAATGTTATCCTCATACCAGCAAGTCATTCATTCATGTAGAGTTGATGTAATCATTTAACATGTTTGCTTAAGAAAGGTAAAGTTGTATTTAGCTCCACCACATCTGCATTGTATTGCCTATATGGCTTTCTTCATAAACCTATAAACCTTCATAGCAGTAGCTATCTGACCTTTAAGTTCCATTTAGTGTAACATCCTAACAGAGCCATTGACTACAGTAGAACCCTGACACTGTAGACATGAGGGCGAGAAAAGGGGCGAGGTCACATGCACGCATCGGCCTGGGTGACAGCAGACTGCTGGGCGAGCGCTGGCGCTTTGACACGGGGAGTCAGATCAACATATGGAATTAATTCTGCACTGGCCATACATGGAGCGTGTCTTGAGTATACAGGGATTCATGAGGTCAGATCAACATACAATATGGAATGTCAGCTCAACAGGTCAGCTCCATATATGGAGATCTAAGGGTTTGAGCTTTGAGGTCAGATGTAGAGTTGCTGGCCAATATTGATGACATCAGGGATCTCCATATATGGAGATCTAAGGGTTTGAGCTTTGAGGTCAGATGTAGAGTTGCTGGCCAATATTGATGACATCAGGGATCTCCATATATGGAGATCTAAGGGTTTGAGCTTTGAGGTCAGATGTAGAGTTGCTGGCCAATATTGATGACATCAGGGATCTCCATATATGGAGATCTAAGGGTTTGAGCTTTGAGGTCAGATGTAGAGTTGCTGGCCAATATTGATGACATCAGGGATCTCCATATATGGAGATCTAAGGGTTTGAGCTTTGAGGTCAGATGTAGAGTTGCTGGCCAATATTGATGACATCAGGGATCTCCATATATGGAGATCTAAGGGTTTGAGCTTTGAGGTCAGATGTAGAGTTGCTGGCCAATATTAACAGATGATCCAAATATTTGGATCCAATGTTTGTACATCACACTCCATTCTGGTAAAAATAAATAAAGAAAAATACTTCAGGTTCAGAATTCATCAATCAACTATGTTTTGACCCGACCGTACACTATTGTTAGGCACTATGCACATTACAGTAACCATGCTGTTACAAGTCATACTAATGAACCATGCTGGTGAAACACAGTCTGGGCTTTGCTATTAGGCTACTGGACAGGATCTGTTACTCTAAATGGAGCTTAAAGCTAGCTCACTCTCCAGCTAGCTAAATAGCTACTAGACTTCACAAGGTTCTTCTCATTTTTTCACATTCCAAAATATTTGCTGTGTCAGTTTATGAAGAAACCCATATAGGCAACAAGGTGCAGATAGAGCAGATGGAGCCAAATACTGTAAAAACATGAATTATTATGTAAAATGATATCAACTCCTACAGAAATGAATGACTTTAATTGCATTGTTCCATAAGTATTGTCTTATTAATACTGGTAGAACTTAACCCATTCTGACCTGAGATCAGATTCATACGAGGTTTCCGTCGGACACACACTGGTCTGATGAACCCATTCTGACCTGAGATCAGATTCTAAAAATGTCAGTCGCTCTTCGATTTTTCAAAAATAGCAGACCTACAAGCTCGTATCGCGCCACTCGGTGGCGCGATATGAGCTTGTAGATCTGCTATTTTTCAATAGCTAAAGCATAACATGATGCCGACACCAAAATGGGTGCCCGGTCAGATTGGGTTAAGAGGGACACAGGACATGGGGAAAATATGAGAATAGATTGTGTTTATTTTGCACAAGGGATGTGAAAAGGTGCTGTACAGGGCAGAGATCCAGGAATAAGGGATGTGAAAAGGTGCTGTACAGGGCAGAGATCCAGGAATAAGGGATGTGAAAAGGTGCTGTACAGGGCAGAGATCCAGGAATAAGGGATGTGAAAAGGTGCTGTACAGGGCAGAGATCCAGGAATAAGGGATGTGAAAAGGTGCTGTACAGGGCAGAGATCCAGGAATAAGGGATGTGAAAAGGTGCTGTACAGGGCAGAGATCCAGGAATAAGGGATGTGAAAAGGTGCTGTACAGGGCAGAGATCCAGGAATAAGGGATGTGAAAAGGTGCTGTACAGGGCAGAGATCCAGGAATAAGGGATGTGAAAAGGTGCTGTACAGGGCAGAGATCCAGGAATAAGGGATGTGAAAAGGTGCTGTACAGGGCAGAGATCCAGGAATAAGGGATGTGAAAAGGTGCTGTACAGGGCAGAGATCCAGGAATAAGGGATGTGAAAAGGTGCTGTACAGGGCAGAGATCCAGGAATAAGGGATGTGAAAAGGTGCTGTACAGGGCAGAGATCCAGGAATAAGGGATGTGAAAAGGTGCTGTACAGGGCAGAGATCCAGGAATAAGGGATGTGAAAAGGTGCTGTACAGGGCAGAGATCCAGGAATAAGGGATGTGAAAAGGTGCTGTACAGGGCAGAGATCCAGGAATAAGGGATGTGAAAAGGTGCTGTACAGGGCAGAGATCCAGGAATAAGGGATGTGAAAAGGTGCTGTACAGGGCAGAGATCCAGGAATAAGGGATGTGAAAAGGTGCTGTACAGGGCAGAGATCCAGGAATAAGGGATGTGAAAAGGTGCTGTACAGGGCAGAGATCCAGGAATAAGGGATGTGAAAAGGTGCTGTACAGGGCAGAGATCCAGGAATAAGGGATGTGAAAAGGTGCTGTACAGGGCAGAGATCCAGGAATAAGGGATGTGAAAAGGTGCTGTACAGGGCAGAGATCCAGGAATAAGGGATGTGAAAAGGTGCTGTACAGGGCAGAGATCCAGGAATAAGGGATGTGAAAAGGTGCTGTACAGGGCAGAGATCCAGGAATAAGGGATGTGAAAAGGTGCTGTACAGGGCAGAGATCCAGGAATAAGGGATGTGAAAAGGTGCTGTACAGGGCAGAGATCCAGGAATAAGGGATGTGAAAAGGTGCTGTACAGGGCAGAGATCCAGGAATAAGGGATGTGAAAAGGTGCTGTACAGGGCAGAGATCCAGGAATAAGGGATGTGAAAAGGTGCTGTACAGGGCAGAGATCCAGGAATAAGGGATGTGAAAAGGTGCTGTACAGGGCAGAGATCCAGGAATAAGGGATGTGAAAAGGTGCTGTACAGGGCAGAGATCCAGGAATAAGGGATGTGAAAAGGTGCTGTACAGGGCAGAGATCCAGGAATAAGGGATGTGAAAAGGTGCTGTACAGGGCAGAGATCCAGGAATAAGGGATGTGAAAAGGTGCTGTACAGGGCAGAGATCCAGGAATAAGGGATGTGAAAAGGTGCTGTACAGGGCAGAGATCCAGGAATAAGGGATGTGAAAAGGTGCTGTACAGGGCAGAGATCCAGGAATAAGGGATGTGAAAAGGTGCTGTACAGGGCAGAGATCCAGGAATAAGGGATGTGAAAAGGTGCTGTACAGGGCAGAGATCCAGGAATAAGGGATGTGAAAAGGTGCTGTACAGGGCAGAGATCCAGGAATCCCGAGTTGGTGTTTGCTAGACTCTCGCAGTAACTAATGACTTTCTGTTATGAGGATAACATTGATCATTGATCACCCTCATCCTGTTATGAGGATAACATTGATCATTGATCACCCTCATCCTGTTATGAGGATAACATTGATCATTGAGCACCCTCATCCTGTTATGAGGATAACATTGATCATTGAGCACCCTCATCCTGTTATGAGGATAACATTGATCATTGATCACCCTCATCCTGTTATGAGGATAACATTGATCATTGATCACCCTCATCCTGTTATGAGGATAACATTGATCATTGATCACCCTCATCCTGTTATGAGGATAACATTGATCATTGATCACCCTCATCCTGTTATGGGGATAACATTGATCATTGATCACCCTCATCCTGTTATGGGGATAACATTGATCATTGATCACCCTCATCCTGTTATGGGGATAACATTGATCATTGATCACCCTCATCCTGTTATGGGGATAACATTGATCATTGATCACCCTCATCCTGTTATGAGGATAACATTGATCATTGATCACCCTCATCCTGTTATGAGGATAACATTGATCATTGATCACCCTCATCCTGTTATGGGGATAACATTGATCATTGATCACCCTCATCCTGTTATGGGGATAACATTGATCATTGATCACCCTCATCCTGTTATGAGGATAACATTGATCATTGATCACCCTCATCCTGTTATGAGGATAACATTGATCATTGAGCACCCTCATCCTGTTATGAGGATAACATTGATCATTGATCACCCTCATCCTGTTATGGGGATAACATTGATCATTGAGCACCCTCATCCTGTTATGAGGATAACATTGATCATTGATCACCCTCATCCTGTTATGAGGATAACATTGATCATTGATCACCCTCATCCTAACAGTCGTTCTATTGTAGGCCTCCATTTCTCTGCAGTGTTGTTGCAGCTGCAATATATTCTTTTCACAATTTCTCAAGTTTGGGATTTCATACATTTTTGGAACTTCTACTCAAGTCAATTTGTTATAATTATTCCACCATTGATAAGTGAAGTCAAAATAAAAACTAGAAAGGTGCAATTCTGGGAAATTGCAAGTGTGGTTGTACTGATGTGAGTCACAAAGAATATAGGGTCCTGGGAAACTGAATTCCGTCTTACCGTTTGTATTCTATATTGCGATGTCATGTGAAGCATGACAACACTGACAACAGTGTGTGAAGCATATGGCAAAAAGCTTCACTTTTCTGTTGTGCAAAAATCACACCTGTGTGAAGTGAGGGGCGCTAATATATTAAAGTCTAACTCATGTTGATTATAGGTGATGTAATGGTGATGTAAAACAAACGGTGCCAACACATTAATTGCCATTAACAATAAAGAGACAATATGACGTAATGAGGGACAATATGATGCAAATGTTCCCTTCATTAGCAATGGCGATTTTAAAACAAACATAGAACTAAAAAAAAACATTTTTGCCAGCACTTTGCTTGCAAAAACAATATCGGACAGAGAACAATAGTGTGTTGCCTAGAGCAACCACACTAACTAATACTGTTTTATTCCCCCCATTTGGGACACAGTTTACGTTTAGTGCCATAACTCCAATTATTCAAGCTCACAATTTGTATTGCTGGATACAGTAGAACCACAGCAGTCCTACAAGCCCTCATATGTGTTGCTATGACTGTACATGCCAGTCACTGCAATGTAAAGAAGACACTATATAGATTTACATTTCCGCCTATTGTAGGTATGTGTTCAAATGACTATATCTCATATTTACATTCACATATTGACATTATTATTTTTCTAAAATGTAGAGGGATGTCCTGGCTTCCAATATGCCAGATTTTAAACCTCTCAGAGCCTCTATTGTTAATCTACATGAGTTTATATGCATCAACCCCTAGACGGTCAGGCCTTATTTTTAGTTTGAGGTGTATAACTTTAAATAACAATTTCACCACTTTTGCAGTACAATATTTTTATACAAGAATCCATTTCATGTATGGGAGGCCTTAGAGATGAGGAAAAACTGTGTTGTGTTTGGTCCTAAGCCCGGTAAGGGCCCAATTTCTGGGGGCCATTGTCACAGTACTAGGTCTTGGGCAGAGGGTGCTCTCCACCACAAAGACTAATCCCTTCACACTGTCCTTTGTCCCTTCAAACTGTCCTTTGTCCCTTCAAACTGTCCTTTGTCTCGGCTGCTATTCAGCTGCTGAACAGCAGATAGCACACATATTGCTACTAATGCACTTTAGCTGACTTTGCTACAATGAATCTCAATCTACAATGAGTCATGAACAATATCAATACTGAAAACATTGTTACACATAGCCTGCTGTACTGTCAATACTAATAACATTGTTACACATAGCCTGCTGTACTGTCAATACTAATAACATTGTTACACATAGCCTGCTGTACTATCAATACTAATAACATTGTTACACATAGCCTGCTGTACTATCAATACTAATAAGTAGTAGCAGTAATACATTTAAAGGGGAATACCACTCTTTTTTTCCAGTTCAAATAATAAAAAAGTTCCCACTTGACACTTTATTAAATGTAATGTAATTGAAACACTTTGATCTCCACTGCACGGTGCTTTGCTGATGGGATTATTGTTCAATCGACAAATAGACATAATAATAATATGCCATTTATTTAACTTTATTAATGCCGCCTCTCGCGTGCGATGATACCACGCCGAGGATAAATGTTCTATATAATATCTGACATTAATTAAAACTATATATTTATATGGCAGTGAACTGAATAAACTGAAGGAAACACTGCAGCTATTAGACTACATGTTGAAACAATAATGGAACAGTATAACATGATCACGACCAGCTCAGTGGCCTTGTGGTTAGAGTGTCCGCTCTGAGACTGGGAGGTCGGGGTTCGATCCCCGGCCGGGTCATACCAAAGACTCTAGAACTGGGACCCAGTACCTCCCTGCTTGACACTCAGCATCAAGGGTTGGATTGGGGGGGGTAAGTCCCTGTGACATACTAGTGTCATGTCCAGGGGGTGTACTTGTACATCAAGCTGCCTCACGCTACAGAAACAGGAGATAGGCTCCTGCCCCTATGGGCCTCATGGCTACAGAAACAGGAGATAGGCTCCTGCCCCTATGGGCCTCATGGCTACAGAAACAGGAGATAGGCTCCTGCCCTATGGGCCTCATGGCTACAGAAACAGGAGATAGGCTCCTGCCCCTATGGGCCTCATGGCTCGGCAAGGCTACTTAATTACTTACTTATAACACGGTAACTCAAACTATACCATTGCTATTAATAATTAAACAGTAATGTAGTGTCATTAACATATTGACAGTAAAACAGATCAAACCTATTATAACAGTAATATAGTAACATTAACATAACAGTAAAACAGAACAAACCTGTTATAACAGTAATATAGTAACATTAACATATTAACATTAAAACAGAACAAACCTGGTATTCGGTGTAACTTGATCACTGGAGTAAAGTTCAGCATCACTGCTCCCTCCATCCTCCTCTGATGTGTTGTATAAATGTCTGTCTGTCTGTCTGTCTGTCTGTCTGTCTGTCTGTCTGTCTGTCTGTCTGTCTGTCTGTCTGTCTGTCTGTCTGTCTGTCTGTCTGTCTGTCTGTCTGTCTGTCTGTTTGTCTGTCTGTCTGTCTGTCTGTCTGTCTGTCTGTCTGTCTGTAAATAACAAGCTCTAGATGTGTTCACTCTATGCTGCACTACTCCTCAATGAGAGGCAGAGAGAGAGAGAGAGATAGAGAGAGAGGGGGGGGGCTTAGGGACACAGAGACAAGAGGGGTTGATTTATGCACAGCTGTTGTCATAGCAACCAGCATGGGGCCCCATTGAGCAACCTTAAACCCCCCTCCACACACACACACACACACACACACATGCACGTCACACACGCACACACACACACACACATGCACGTCACACACACACACACACACACACACACAACACACACAACCTCCCCCGCACATGCTCACCAACTCACACACACACACACACCCAGACACACACACACAAACACATCTTCTAGTCCAGGGGTTCTCATAGTTTTTGGCCTGGGACCCGGTCTGTGTCTCATAGGAGGGCTGTGGGCAGTTCAGAAACAGTCTTCCAGTGACATCATCGATGGGGAATACAAGCTAGTGGAAACTGCAGGCTTTCTAGTCCTGAAAAGATGCAATGCGAAAATGGAAGCCATCGTTCTCACGATAATGAAAATCTAAACATTTCTGTAAAAAAATTCTTGTTTAAAAATAAATCTGCCTGATGATGATGTCACTGGAAGACGGTTTCTAAACTGCCCTCAGCCCTCCTATGAGACACAGACTTAGTAGGAAAAAGATTATTTTATCATGATTATTAGTGAGGACCTATTATATGAAGATAGGTTGAAAAGTGGTGAAGTGGTCCTTTAATTATAGAGAAAATATATCAAAGATGAATAGTGAAACCAGATATAACCATTAAGGAAAGTTTACTCATGCACTTTATGTACTATAATTATGTAAACTCTTTACTTCCATTATTCAGACATTCAGTTGCAAAACAATATATGATCCCCTGATAGTTCATGATGTTTACATACATGTTAATAATCATAATAATATTAATACATGTTGCATTGATCTGGTTTCTGATGTCAGATTTAACAGTAATTAATTAATTAATTACAGGAATGAAGAATCAAGAGTGATTTATTTGTCGTATTCATAAAGGTACAATCAGTGAAATGTTGCTGGACACATCATAATAATGATACAAAGTAATAATATTAATATATAGATCACTCATTCTTGAGATGAGGGACAAAAGTGGAAAAAACATGTCCCACACATAAGAGCCTTATTATTGTTAAAAATAAATTAATTTAATAAAAATAAAAGCACTTGCAAAGTTAAATGTAATACAGTTGTGTATTATTATGCCATTAATTTCATTATAATTGTTTTCATATGCCATCTGAATTAGTTAAAAGCAGGCACTGTACCCAAAAACGCCTGTATTTAGCCTGTCCCCAGCAAGTGGTCATAATTTCAAACTGCTAAAAAAGTGTCTAATACTGTCACAATCACATAAATATACATACTAAATTAAAGTAGATTGTCAACAACATAGCAAACAATATACACAATAATTTTAATTTATATTTTCCATTAGATATCTCATATCAAATGTGTGTCCCACGTCTCCCGTCAACTCCGTCAGGTTTTTTAAAAGTCTTAAATTAATCAGAAAATATTGTCGACAGATTTAGCCTGAAGACTCCTTTTCCAAGTCCCGTTTGTATTTGTTGCAACTGTGGAGCACCTGGTCTGAAAAGCATTCAATTGTTTGATATTTTAAACAAACAATGTTGATATCAGGGTGGTCACAGCTTTTACATGTCAACTCCGTCAGGACATTATTATGATCTTTGTTAAGAATTCCAAAATAATGTTTATTATAAAAGTTTAGGTTTAGGTTTAGCTAACAAATGAAGCAAAAACAAAATGGCTACATTGTACTACAGAGGGTTAAGATGAAAACAAATGACATTTTGTCAACTCCGTCAGACGTCAACTCCGTCAGGTTTTGTGTCTGACGGAGTTGACATGTATCTGACGGAGTTGACAAAAGTGTTCCTAAAACAATAAAATTATAGTTTTTGAATAATGGGACGTATTCTAATTTGGCACACAGTTAGAGCATACCTTAAGGAACATTTTTGGCTATAGGGCCATCACAGATTTGTCTCGTGGTGACCATGGCAGCCATTTTCCAAAATTGCCGCCACCTGATGTTATTTTACAATAACTCAAGTTCTACACCACCTAGGATCTTGATTCTGGTGACTAAGACTACATTTTCAAGGATGAGGGATACATTGGTACTATTTAGATTTGTCCTGTGACCATGGCAGCCATTGTTTTTCAAAATGGCCGCCACCTGCTGTTATTTTACAATAACCCAAGTTTTAGACCACATAGGATCTTGATTCTGCCGACTAATAATACATTTTAAAAGATGAGGAATACAGTGGTACTATTTAGATTTGTCCTGTGACCATGGCAGCCATTGTTTTTCAAAGTGACCACCAACCTGCTGTTATTTTACCAATAACTCAAGTTTTAGACCACCAAGGATCTTGATTCTGGCGACTAATCATTACATTTTCAAGGATGAACTTTCTCTGGGAGGGGTCAGGGCTTATTTCAGGTGCAGGTTGAGTTGCTACGGACAGGACATTAAAAGGAGGTGGGCTTTCTGGCCTTTGACTTGTCTCTTTCAGGTACAGACGCACAGTTTGACTTCACTGGCCACTGCAGTGTGGCGTTGTATCTTGGTGGCCTCCTGCCAGTGTTTCTCCATCCTTCTCATGAGCTCTGTGTTCTGGGGCTCTGTTATAGTCAACTTACATTGTCTTGGCTGGAGATTGCTTTCCTGCAGGGTCCAGCCCAGTCTTGTGCAGATGGCTACTGGCCCACCTGGAGGCCCCAACCTCACTTGTTTGGTTGGTGTGATTAGGTGGGGTGGTCTTCCCCAATCAGGATGAAGGGTTTGACCCTTTCAAACGGCAGTCTGGCCAAGTGTCTGTATTTAGTTGTGAGGCTAGATACAGGATACGATTGCTCACCCAGCCCCAGGTGACTTGAGGTGAAGGCTCCTTTGATTTGGTAACATTGCTTTGGTTGACATGCTGGGGACACAGAACGACACTGATGCCTTCAGTGTCTGCACATCCTGCCTGATAGTCCTGAAGGCAGATCTTCTGTCTTCAGTCTTTCGCTCACTGTTCACTGCTCACTGTTCACCTCAAGCAGGTCTTCAAGGTGTTTGCCTTTGCACAGGCTATATGGCTAGGACTCATGCTTCAACCACTCAGAGAACTCCAACAGGGTGTTGGTTGCTCCTGGGCCGCAGAGCATTGTGCGGCAGAATTCAGCTCTCATCCCTGGTGGCAGCTTGTTGAGGAGTCGTGCAACATGTGAGCCGCATCTAAGTTCTGTGTCTCCCTCTGGGCCTAGGGTAGACACTTGCTATTTTCCGTAACACTAATTGGTGGGGCTGTCCAAACTTGTTGTTTAGGTGTCAATCGGGTCTCTGTTTGTGAAGTCGGGTCTAGGTGGTCTAGAAGATGAGTTATTTAGTCAGGGGATATTAATACAATCTGGTAATAAATTCCTTATCAAGAATTTTCTTCACCAATGTGTTTGGAAGGGTGTCTACTAACATATCCCACATTGCTTTATATTCAACCACCCTAGGGGACCTTTTGACAGCTGCTGAAAGTTGGGGTACCATCAACAACCTATATAAGGCAAAATGTTCATTATGCTTTAAGTAGCATGTGACATGTCAAACTAGGGAGTTTTCATGATTCTGAATGCATTCCAAGCATTAGCTATGCACGAAGAACACTACTTGGGCTGAAAACGGCCATAGCCATCATCACAAAATGAGGTCAGCACATTTGGGCAAGTGGATATATGGCCGAATTTAGCCCAAGGGGTTTGACCCCTAGTTTGGCCATAGACTCCCTAGTTTTGCCATAGCCACTTGGTATGGTACCCAACTTTCAGCAGCTGTCAAAAATGCCTCTAGGGTGGTTCAATAGAAACCAATGTGGGATATGTTAGTAGACACCTTTACAAACACATTGGTGAAAAAATTCTTGGTAAGAAATGTATTCACAGATTTGACATTATTCTGATAATAGGCCTATTCCCTGACTAAATTGGTAAAATAATAGCAGGTCCACCATTTTTTTAAATGGCTGCCATTGTCACGGGATAAATCTAAATAGATAAAACTGTATTCCTCCTCATTGAAAATGTAGGATTAGTCATCAGAATCAAGATCCTAGGTGGTGTAGAACTTGAGTTATTGTAAGATAACAGCAGGTGGCTGCCATTTTGAAAATGGCTGCCATGGTCACAGGGCCAATATAAATAGTACCACTGTATTCCTCATCCTTGAAAATGTGGGATTAGTCACCAGAATCAAGATCCTAGGTGATCTAGAACCTAAATCAGTTAAACTTGTCAACTCCGTCAGATGTTCGTCAACTCCGTCAGATGTTCGTCCCGTGATGTTTTTGTTAATTTCCAAAGAAATAGAAAATGTGATGTTAAATATTTTGTGCATATGTATTGAAACACCAACTGAAATGATACGTAATGATGATTTTTTTTTTTTTTACATGGTTTTCATGTTATAATATTGAAAATAGAGGTTGAAATGACGGATTTGAGAAATTGGATATTTCATAATAGTGTGATATTGGAAAAAAACAATATTAAAATAATTGTATTACTTAACTTGATTACTGAAAGCCATTATAAGAGAACTGAGGACTTTATATTATTGTTGAAATTATCAAATTCAATTAAAAGGTATTTTAGTGTGTCTGACGGAGTTGACATGAATCGGGTATTAAGTGCATAAATGTCCCATTTTAGAAAGAAATGTTATGCGAAAAACCTGTTCCTTCTCAATATTGGTAGTTGAGACCTGTGTCTACAAATACATCCATTTGATTTGAATGTATCTTAAAAAAAAAAAAAATCCAGTTTGAAAAAAGTTTTGTCCCTTATCTCAAGAATGGGTGAGTTATATATATATATATATATATATATATATATATATATATATCGATAATATAGAAATACAGTTGAAATACAGTCAGAACAGCTGCTATGATAGACATTTTAACAACATAGTAGTGTCTTCCACAGCAGTGTTAAAATGGATTGATTCAATAACTTTATTAACAAATCTTATAGAGCAGAAATGATGAGGACAAAAGCCACTCTAAAAGGATAACACACACAGTCCTGAGGGTCGCTTTCCTAAAAATACGCTCAAATCGTTAAGTGATTCTCAACCCGTTTAATTTCAAGGACCCCCAGTTTGACATGCATTAGTTCTACGGACCCCCAGTTTGACATGCATTAGTTCTACGGACCCCCAGTTTGACATGCATTAGTTCTACGGACCCCCAGTTTGACATGCATTAGTTCTACGGACCCCCAGTTTGACATGCATTAGTTCTACGGACCCCCAGTTTGACATGCATTAGTTCTACGGACCCCCAGTTAACGGCATTTCTATCTCTGGGACCCCTGATTTATATTGTACTGTAAAATCAATGTCCATGTGTACTCTCTGAGTTACAGACCCATAAGGGTCCATGTGGTTCTTATCTATCCATCATTTAACCGTGGACCCCCTGGAACTTCCTCAAGGACCCCCGGGGGTCCCCGGACCCCACTTTGGGAACCACTGCTGTACACATCAACACATATACATTAGACAGATTAAAAACAAACATCAAAACATGTCGTCTGGATATAATTTGAGCATTCAGCCTGGTGACCTCAACATTTAAAGGAATGGTTTAATTGTGAACAAAGTTGATGTCAACGTAAGACAGAGAACATATTTAGTACTTCTATAAGACAGAGAACATGTTAAGACAGAACATGTTAAGACAGAACATGTTAAGACAGAGAACATGTTAAGACAGAGAACATGTTTAGTACTTCTATAACTTCTGGTTTCCCAGACGGGTCAAAGTAGAGAAAGTAAAATAAACAGAGATAATTAGCCCTTCGCTAAGCCCCTCCCACTCCACTCTGTGTTGGCGAGCTGTCCTTTTCACCCATTGAGATGCATGCTATGCTAAATGACGCTATCTGGCCCCAAATTAATCATTTCAGTAGCAAGAGTTTCAAAATGTCTTCTACATCTAGTCAACCAGGCCCGCAGTAGGCTATGCACTGGACAAATGTGCATGACATTATTTCAATAAACTAGAAATACCGAAATGTTAGAGAAACAGTATCAAACTCAATCAACTGTAATGACCGTCCGACAGGTCATTAAAGTAATGCACGGTAAGACTACGGTCATTAGTATTATTGCCATAATAATAATGATAATATCTCAAACTTATATAGCGCTTTTCTGAGTACCCAAAGACTCTTTACATGGGGGGGGAGAGGTAACAACAAATTAAAAACAACTTTAATAGACCCCCAAATAGCCCCAAATTAACTTTCCCAACGATATGCTGGTAGGGGGGGAACCAGGTTATTGAGAGCTTTGTAGGTGGTGAGCAGGATTTTGTAGTGAATTCTTTGTTTGACGGGGAGCCAGTGTAGGTCGTGGAGGACGGGTGTGATGTGGACTCTGGATCGTGTACTGGTGAGCAGACGGGAGGCTGAGTTCTGAGTTTATTGAGGACTTTGGAGGTGGTGCCGTTGAGGATACTTCAATCCGGGATGTAATGAATGCGTGGACGAGTGTTACGACGGCTGGGAAAGTCAGAGAATGCCGGAGGCGGCCAATGTTCCTGAGGTCAAAGAAGGCAGTTTTTGTGATCTGGTTAATGTGGGGGGAGGTTGTTACAGTGGAGCCATCGGTGTTGAGGGTGAAGTTCTGTGTGGGGGTGGTGAGACGTATTTCTGATTTGTTGCAGTTGAGTTTGAAGAGGTTATTTTGCATCCGTATTTTAATATCAGTGAGGCAGGTGGTGAGGGTGCAGTGAGTGGCAGCCGTGATGGTCTTGGTGGAGAGGTAGAGTTGTGTGTCGTCAGCGTAGCAGTGGAACTGGAGGTTGTGGTGACGGAGGATCTGTCCAAGTGGTAGAAGGTAAATCATGAAAGTGGTGGTCCTGGATGGATCACAGTTAGGGCTGGGCGATATGACAAAATCTCATATCACGATATAGAATTTATTTTATCACGATAACGATATACTCACGATATAGCATATTTTTTACGATACCTATTTTTTTTATCTAAAAGAATTGATTTTTGTTCAGGTCGAGTACTTTACTGTACTTGGGCTGTGCTGTACTGTACTGTACTGTACTGTACTGTACTGTACTGTACTGTACTGTACTGTACTGTACTGTACTGTACTGTACTGTACTGTACTGTACTGTACTGTACTGTACAAGCTCTCCTCCCTGGCCTCTGTCTGTGTTAGGCTGCACAACAGTGACACTAGTGACAATAGTTATGCTATTTCCGTGCTCGGATACAGGGACAGGGACACACATAGCTGTCTATAATGGTTGCACCACTCAAAAAACAATTAAATTCACATTATCCAGTCTAATTATATGAATATAATACTGATGCCCTTCCCATGCACAGACAGGCCCAAAGCAAGTACAAAAATATTACAAAATAAAATGTATATAATAATAATTAGAGGCTGAACTCAATTGTTCAGCCTCTGTAGACATTTTTAAAGCACAGCTCAAGACCCACTTCTACAACATTGCTTTTAATTGATCTTTTATTTTTTGTTATTCATGTCCTCACTGTATTGCATTACTGCTTGTTTTTTAATGTCGTTGCCTTGCTTTTATTTTTTTCTCCATTGCTCTGTAAAGCACTTTGAGAGCTGCATTTCATGTCATGAAAGGTGCTATACAAATAAAGTTTTATTAGTATTATTAATAATTATTATTAATTAAAAAGAAAAAAGAAAGAAATAAGACGTTGCCATTCAGACACAGAAGTACAGGCCTGTGTCTGCATTAAATTGGCTTAAGGAAAAAATAAATATCTCATGTCACAGTTTGTCACTACAGTTGTTTCAGTTCATTTAAGCTCTGTATAGGGAATCAACATGTTCTGTTGTAGTTATAGTTTAGTTTGTTAAAGACGTTGGGCAGCTTAACGATGTTTAATTGACTACAGGCGATAGTGAGAGAGAACGCGATCTTGTCGTCAACTCTCCATGCCCATGCAGCTGTGCGTATATGGGAGTCTGGGACGAGTGGGGCTTTTTATTTTCCTTTTTTTTTGATGATCACAACAAAGTCAGCGTCTTGTGTTGTTGTTGTAAGCTGTTGCTGAATTAAGGACTTTTCAAATGGAATAATTTATTTGGAACAATAAAACAAAACAGACACGCAGCAGGAGGACTGCACAGGTAAGAGGAACGTCTTGGAAGAAGTTTGCAGTGCACCCGACGACGGACAAGCTTATTGTTCAACTGTGTAAAACATGCGTGGCTCACGCAATTTATCAATTTGACCCAACATGAAACCTGCATTTATAACAGTGAATGACCGGTTACTTTAGGGCGCGTTCGGAAATAGCGCACTAGGCGCACTGTGCAATGCAAACTGATAGATGAGTTCGCTCCGGTGTGGTATTTCCGAACGTGCCCCTTACACCGCTCTGAATCTCGTCAGCCATCATCTCCCTTCATGTAATCAAAACCACTTCCATATCCATACAATGGAAGACGTTGCCCCTCTTTTAGGTGCAAGCACCACCTCGGCTTGTGTTGTGGTCGTGTTGGCCTTAGAGTATATAATAGAGAAGACATCCGAAAGGTGTTGGCTCACTGTTTTCAGTGCGCGCGGTGGGCTGCTGGGCATGCCGTATATAAGCGCTGTGGCGTAAAATACTGCCGTAAAGCGAAACGGCGATATAAGCGATATAGCTTTTTTTTCGTGATAGACATTTTCTATCGAAAATACGATATATATCGTCATATCGCCCAGCCCTAATCACAGTAGAAGCTCTTCTCTCCTTAGTGTGGATGAGCTGGTGAACTCTTAATGATCCAGACCAGGTGAAACTCTTCCCACATGTCTCACAACCAAATAGCTTCTATCCAGTATGAATCATCCTGTGTTTCTGGAAGCTATACATTTGAGCGAAGCTTTTCCCACATGTTTCACAGCTTCTCTCCAGTGTGAATGTTCCAGTGGCGTTTTAAGTTTGAAAAGTCAGTTAAACACTTCCAACATCTTGTGTTGTCCGAGGTTAGACATTTGGCTGGAGTTTTTCCCACATGTGTCGCAGAATTCTATGGTGTTTTTTGAGGTAGCAAACTGAAGTGAAGCTTTTTCCTCACTGGTCACAGCTGTAACGCTTCTATCCAGTGTGAATCTTCTTGTGTCGTTCGAGGCTAGACATGAAGCTGAAGCTTTTCCCACATGTGTCACAGCTGAAAGGCTTTTCTCCAGTGTGAATTATCCGGTGAACTTTTAGATTATGCATTAGGCTGAAGCTTTTCCCACATGTGTCACAGCTGAAAGGCTTTTCTCCAGTGTGATTTCTCTGGTGTATTTTGATATAGGCATATGAAGTGAAGCTTTTTCCACATTGGTCACAGCTGTAAGGCTTTGCTCCAGTGTGAATTCTCTGGTGTACTTTGAGACTGGAAATGTGAGTGAAGCTTTTCCCACAATGCCCACAGCTATAAGGCTTTTCTCCAGTATGAATTCTATGGTGTTCTGTTAGAACAGACCTAGTGGTGAACCTTTTCCCACATTTGTCACAATGGTAAGGCTTTTCTCCAGTGTGAATTCTCTTGTGTACTTTGATATAGGCATCTGAAGTGAAGCTTTTTCCACATATGTCACAGCTGTAAGGCTTTTCTCCAGTGTGACTTATCTGGTGTAATTTGAGACTGGAAAGGCGAGTGAAGCTTTTCTCACATTGTTTACAGCTGTAAGGCTTTTCTCCAGTGTGAATTATATAGTGTCCTGTTAGATCAGACCTAGTGATGAACCTTTTCTCACATTTGTCACAATAGTAAGGCTTTTCTCCAGTGTGAATTCTCTGGTGTCGTTCGAAAGTGGAAAGTTGAGTGAAGCTTTTCCCGCATTGGTCACAGATGTAAGGCTTTTCTCCAGTGTGCATTCTCTGGTGTCGTGTGAGATCAGACCTTTGTGTGAACCTTTTCCCACATTGGTCACAGCTGTAAGGCTTTTCTCCAGTGTGACTTATCTTGTGTAATTTGAGACTGGAAAGTTGAGTGAAGCTTTTTCCGCATTGGTCACAGCTGTAAGGCTTTTCTCCAGTGTGCATTCTCTGGTGTACTTTGAGATTGGAAACTTCAGTGAAGCTTTTTCCGCATTGGTCACAGCTGTAAGGCTTTTCTCCAGTGTGAATTCTCTGGTGTCGTGTGAGATCAGACCTACTGGTGAACCTTTTCCCACATTGGGCGCAGCTGTAAGGCTTTTCTCCAGTGTGACTTATCTGGTGTAATTTGAGACTGGAAAGTTGAGTGAAGCTTTTTCCGCATTGGTCACAGCTGTAAGGCTTTTCTCCAGTGTGCATTTTCTGGTGTTTTTTGAAAGTGGAAAGTGCAGTGAAGCTTTTTCCACATGTTTCACAACCAAAAGGCTTCTCTCCAGTGTGAATCCTCTGGTGTTCTTTGAGACTGTTATCTTTAGTGAAGCTTTTTCCACATTCGTCACAGCTGTAAGGCTTCTCTCCAGTGTGAATTTTCTGGTGTTCTTTTAAGTTGCCATACAAAGCAAAACACTTCCCACACGTTTCACAGCCAAATTGCTTATCTCCTGTGTGAACCTTCTTGTGTCGTTCGAGGTGAGCATTTTGTCTGAAGCTTTTCCCACATATGTCACAGCTGTAAGGCTTTTCTCCAGTGTGAATTATCTGGTGTACTTTGAGCTGGGAAACTCTGCTGAAGCTCTTTCCACACTGGTCGCAGCTGTAAGGCTTCTCTCCAGTGTGAATTATCTGGTGAATATTTAAGCTGCTACTCCGATTAAAACACTTCCCACATGTTTCACAACCAAAAGGCTTCTCTCCAGTGTGAATTCTCTGATGTGCTTTAAGACTGGAAAGTTTAGGGAAGCTTTTTCCACACTGGTCGCAGCAGCAACGTTTTGCTTTAACTGAGGACAGAGTATGACAGGTTTCTGAAACAGAAAACACACCTGGTTAGAGCTTCATGATCAATAATAACACCTGGTTAGAGCTTCATGATCAATAATCACATTGAGTTACATCACGCTGGTCGCTACCATCTGAACGACCCTCGGTTGCTAATCAATCGGTAAACAGGAAATGGTCCGTCGGTGAAAAGGTTCCCTTCACTCCAATGTTAAGCTCATTGGTTTCCATTGACATGACTAACGTGGTTTTAGGGTTTTTATTGAGTCAGATTGGCCTCGCTAATATCTACCCCGTCGCTAGGCAACGCTCGCTTCCACTGTGGTCCGTCAGTTAAATGTTTCCCTCCGCCCACTTCCACTAGAAGCGTGATCTCTGGCAGCGTTTCCTGTCAGGGGAGTGCGCTGCCCGTCACTAAGTAGTTAAATCCACTTATCCAGAACCGCCACATCCAACAAATGTCCATATATGGGCATAAAAGGACAGAGACTGACATACACGGATATCTCCATATATGGAGACACAGGTAGACAGACGGATACAGATAACTCCATATATGGGCATGAAAGGGACACAGACAGACAGCTACAATGTGTTCTCTGACACTCTGACTCAGATGTTGAATTACCGCATGAATGTAATGCACAGTCTATGTAAAGGTGTGTGAATGGGTGTGTGAATGGGTGAATGTAATGCACAGTCTATGTAAAGGTGTGTGAATGGGTGAATGTAATGCACAGTCCATGTAAAGGTGTGTGAATGTGTGTGTGAATGGGTGAATGTAATGCACAGTCTATGTAAAGGTGTGTGAATGTGTTTGTGAATGGGTGAATGTAATGCACAGTCTATGTAAAGGTGTGTGAATGGGTGAATGTAATGCACAGTCCATGTAAAGGTGTATGAATGTGTGTGTGAATGGGTGAATGTAATGCACAGTCTATGTAAAGGTGTGTGAATGTGTTTGTGAATGGGTGAATGTAATGCACAGTCTATGTAAAGGTGTGTGTTAATGGGTGAATGTAATGCACAATCTATGTAAAGGTGTATGAATGTGTGTGTGGATGGGTGAATGTAATGCACAGTCTATGTAAAGGTGTGTGAATGTGTGTGTGAATGGGTGAATGTAATGCACAATCTATGTAAAGGTGTGTGAATGTGTGTGTGAATGGGTGAATGTAATGCACAGTCTATGTAAAGGTGTGTGAATGGGTGAATGTAATGCACAGTCTATGTAAAGGTGTATGAATGTGTGTGTGAATGGGTGAATGTAATGCACAGTCTATGTAAAGGTGTGTGAATGTGTGTGTGAATGGGTGAATGTAATGCACAATCTATGTAAAGGTGTGTGAATGGGTGAATGTAATGCACAGTCTATGTAAAGGTGTGTGAATGTGTGTGTGTGAATGGGTGAATGTAATGCACAGTCTATGTAAAGGTGTGTGTGTGTGTGTGTGTGTGTGTGTGTGTGAATGGGTGAATGTAATGCACAGTCTATGTAAAGGTGTATGAATGTGTGTGTGAATGGGTGAATGTAATGCACAGTCTATGTAAAGGTGTGTGAATGTGTGTGTGAATGGGTGAATGTAATGCACAGTCTATGTAAAGGTGTGTGAATGGGTGAATGTAATGCACAGTCTATGTAAAGGTGTGTGAATGTGTGTGTGTGAATGGGTGAATGTAATGCACAGTCTATGTAAAGGTGTGTGAATGGGTGAATGTAATGCACAGTCTATGTAAAGGTGTGTGAATGTGTGTGTGAATGGGTGAATGTAATGCACAATCTATGTAAAGGTGTGTGAATGTGTGTGTGTGAATGGGTGAATGTAATGCACAGTCTATGTAAAGGTGTGTGAATGTGTGTGTGTGTGTGTGTGAATGGGTGAATGTAATGCACAGTCTATGTAAAGGTGTGTGTGTGTGTGTGTGTGTGTGTGTGTGTGTGTGTGTGTGTGTGTGTGTTTGAATGGGTGAATGTAATGCACAGTCTATGTAAAGGTGTATGAATGTGTGTGTGAATGGGTGAATGTAATGCACAGTCTATGTAAAGGTGTATGAATGTGTGTGTGAATGGGTGAGTGTAATGCACAGTCTATGTAAAGGTGTATGAATGTGTGTGTGAATGGGTGAATGTAATGCACAGTCTATGTAAAGGTGTGTGAATGGGTGAATGTAATGCACAGTCTATGTAAAGGTGTGTGTGAATGGGTGAATGTAATGCACAGTCTATGTAAAGGTGTGTGTGAATGGGTGAATGTAATGCACAGTCTATGTAAAGGTGTGTGAATGGGTGAATGTAATGCACAATCTATGTAAAGGTGTGTGAATGTGTGTGTGAATGGGTGAATGTAATGCACAGTCTATGTAAAGGTGTGTGAATGGGTGAATGTAATGCACAGTCTATGTAAAGGTGTGTGTGAATGGGTGAATGTAATGCACAGTCTATGTAAAGGTGTGTGAATGGGTGAATGTAATGCACAGTCTATGTAAAGGTGTGTGTGAATGGGTGAATGTAATGCACAGTCTATGTAAAGGTGTGTGAATGGGTGAATGTAATGCACAGTCTATGTAAAGGTGTGTGTGAATGGGTGAATGTAATGCACA
The DNA here is from genome assembly GCF_964188405.1 of Protomyctophum parallelum. Taxonomy (NCBI): domain Eukaryota; kingdom Metazoa; phylum Chordata; class Actinopteri; order Myctophiformes; family Myctophidae; genus Protomyctophum; species Protomyctophum parallelum. The sequence continues at coordinate 1,510,806 of NC_139709.1, forward strand.
GTCTATGTAAAGGTGTGTGAATGTGTGTGTGAATGGGTGAATGTAATGCACAGTCTATGTAAAGGTGTATGAATGTGTGTGTGAATGGGTGAATGTAATGCACAGTCTATGTAAAGGTGTGTGAATGTGTGTGTGAATGGGTGAATGTAATGCACAGTCTATGTAAAGGTGTGTGAATGGGTGAATGTAATGCACAGTCTATGTAAAGGTGTGTGTGAATGGGTGAATGTAATGCACAGTCTATGTAAAGGTGTGTGAATGTGTGTGTGAATGGGTGAATGTAATGCACAGTCTATGTAAAGGTGTATGAATGTGTGTGTGAATACGTGAATGTAATGCACAGTCTATGTAAAGGTGTGTGAATGTGGTTCTCGAGATATGTGGATTACAGACATAGGTAGAGAGACGTGTTGCATTTATTGTAAGTGAAATAGAGAATTAGAGAAATAAATAAAGATGGAACTTACTGAAGTTCTGGAGGTCTCCAGGTTTGTCCCTGGTTTGAGAGTTTCTCTCCACCTGCACTCTGGGTTCCATAGTCTGGTCTGGAACTAAGGAATTAAAGGACAAATTCACCCGCTTTAAAGGTATATTCAGTGATTTCACTTAATTCAAATATCACTTATTTTTTTCTTTAGTTGTGATAATCCTCCCTACTATATAGTGTGCTGACCATATAAGGAGTTCCTCCCTGTCCCCAGTTAACCCCTGGGAGTCAAAAAACCGCAGGTTTCGTTTTTGGCTCTCTACCCTGATTGGACGAAAGGCTGGGTCCCACAGCCAAAAACGAAACCTAAGGTTTTTGAGTGAAATCACTGAATATACCTTTAATTGTATCTTAATATAATTGGTCCTCACTTATTGTGCATTATAATATTACTAAACGTGTACGTGCCCGTCGCAGTCGGCCACCGGCCTCCTTGTGAACCTAATGATCTATGTCGTCATAGCATCTGTTTGAACTGTCAGCCGGTGTCCCACATGGAGATCTGTGTGTGCAGACTGCAAACTGACTGTGAAAAGTGTTCTTTGCACTCAATCCGGCCCACTGGCAGTGCCTGATTGGCAATTTAAAAAGCTAATTTTCTCTTTCAGTAATCCATGAATAATAGTTATATAGTTGTAGTTGCTTCTGCTTTGAAAAAGCACTTTGATCTTAAGTTTAGACCAGGGGGGCAGTCAGCCAGATATTTCGTGAAGCCTCATTTGAAATCGGTAGTTCATATAATGGCCTGTTGTGGCGCTGGACTGGACCCAAAAAGCCCCATAGCTCCATAGAGGCCCATGTATTTGGGCCCAACTTCACCTAGACTGTATTACCTTAATAAACATGGTCATGAATACTTTCTTCTTCCAGTCACTAGTTTAAAGTCTCATTTCTAATGTCATAATATTCGTTTTGGAAAATTATGGTCCCATTAATTAAAAAAATGACCATAAAGTCGCGTATGTTCTGAGGGGCGTGGCTACCGTTACAGTCTATGATCGGGATTCCCCTCCCACTCAAGAGTCTTCTCCTCCCACTCGAGTCAAAATAAAAACCAACGGAGAAGAAGGGGGGAAGTCCCGCCTCGTTGTCTGGGCAGCCAATGACCAGCTGGTCCAAAACGGAGCCAGCCAATGGCCAGCTGGTACCAAACGGATCTAGAAAGATGGCGACTTACATCAGGAATTACCATATTATTACAGGCTTCATTTTACGTTCATGTTAGACCCAGCAAACGCTTTGTCCATATTTTTTACAGTCTATGGTTTAGACACATTAATGCAATGTGTAAAACTAATATATAGCCTTTAACATTTGAGACGTCCTGGCCACACACTATGAGTTCGATCCCCGGCCGGGTCATACCAAAGACTCTAAAGATGGGACCCAGTGCCTCCCTGCTTGGCACTCAGCATCAAGGTTCAAGGTTCAAGGTTAGCTTTATTGTCCCTTGTGGGAAATTGGTTTGCAGCCGGGTCATAGTAAAAGTACACAAAACAACAACATTCAATACAAGACTAAGATCTAAGAACAGGGCACTAGAGACAGAGAATTCATGACATACAATAGTAGCAAAGTCAGCTAAAGTGCATTAGTGGGCAGTATGTAGGGGTGGCGATAATTATCGTCGGGACGATACAACGTCTCCACGATATGGCTTTTTAGAGTTATCGTTTCCATCACGATAAATGTGCTGCATCAGACACAGTGAATGCACACTCTATATATGCAGTTCTATGCCGTAATTTTTACTTCTGCAGTACGACGGTTTCGTTCACAAAAAATAAAAGATCTACAAGCTAACCACACGTTGCTACGGCACCCCAATGGACGACGTGGTTTGCTTATAACTCTGTTGAGTTCTCAGCACTCCCAAAGTCCCCGCCCCCTTTCTTCTAGGCAGAGGGAAACGGCATTGCGCTGAGCTGTAGCCTCATGTAGTAAACAGCTCATGTCGAGGAAGGGCGACGTGTTAGTTCCCAAAAAGAACTCCACGTCTGTCACACAGACAGAGCCCGTGTGTTAAGACCAACGTGACTCGTCTTCATGGATATAAACTCACGAAACAACACCACGCAACAGCATAGACTGCAGGACGTCTCCTCCACCATTTACCAAGCTATCGTCTTGCTACGTTAGTTCACAGAGTAAATTGTCCGTATTACACCGGGGCTCCACCGGGCGCGTCAGCATCGCGTCTCCGTCACCGTCACAGAATGTTCCCCTTTTAATCAATGAAGGGGTCACCATTCAAATTGAACCGGTTTGTTTGTTGACGCACGCGACGGAGACGCAACGCGCCCGGTGGAGCCCTGGCGTTAGGCTGGCCACGGCTATAGTAGCCAAGCTAGTAGCCAAGCTAGTAGCCAAGCACCAGAGCGCGCGCCGCTCACTGTACATGCGTCGCTCGCTTAATAATCATTATTTTCTGTATCAATGCGGACATAACGTGGTAAATGTTCATAAGCACACAAGTGTACAAAATGCTTTTTACACTTGACTTATCTCCAGAGTCCTCAGTCCTGCACCCCCACAATGCCATATGCCAGTTTAGCCTTAACATCTACATGTTATTCAATATTACTTTAGCACAAAATAATCTTTTCTAAACCAAGCCCTCATTCAAAAGTTATGTAAGTATGTAAAATTAAATGTTATTTATAAAGCACCTTAAGAAACAAAGTTAGAAGGTAAAAACAAGGAACATATCAATCACAGTTGTGACAATATCAGAACAAAAACAGACGAGGCAGAACAGAAACATAGGGCTATACAAATGAATGTAGGCTGTCTGTCATTGTATTTTCTGTGAATTAACTCAGTTTAATCCAGTGATCCTCAGCCATTTTAATTTCAAGGACCCCAATAGAAAAGGAACCACCGCTCATCACTTTAGAGAGGTGCTGGAGCCACAAAGGGAATAAGAGAAAAAATAAAGGGAAGCTCCGCACACTCAGATCTGTGCACAATCAATTTATTTTTGGCAAGCTTTCGGTCTACTGACTTTCTTCAGGCATTTCAAGGACTTCTTCAGGAATTTCAAGGACCCCCAAATTAAATGTATATGAATTAGCCCAGGGTGACAGGGTCCCAGGCCTTTTCATTATGATTTTCATCTCTGCACTGGGACCCCATGTTACAGACATGTTTACAATATTTTACAACAGTAGCTACTTATATTTTGTTATTTAAAGCTGTGATTATTTATTTAAGAAGCACTGTTCTGAACCAATGTTCGCCTTTAAATTAAAAAAAAATAATCATCCTTAACCTTTAATCTAAAATAATGATGACCGGGGACTTAAAATCATTGTTTTAATTGATGGCCTTCATGCCCTGGCACTTGGCCTTGTGCCCTCAAAAAGTTGACCACACTAAAGGCCAAATGGGACTCATAACAATTTTTTGGGACTCATTTGAATGACCACCTGTGCATCCCGGGACCCATTACATTGAAAACCTATTTACATCACTGATACTGCTACTTTAGTCCTTTTTTAATTTGAATCCTTAACAGTTTTGGACATATGGGATTTCCACCGACAGAGACGATAAGCAGAGCTTGCGGATACATTTGCAAGGCATAAAATATAAAAAAATGACGACAAGCGGTTTCTGCTGACAGCTACATTATAATAGTGTGGGGTGTGTGTGTGTGTGTGTGTGTGTGTGTGTGTGTGTGTGTGTGTGCTCGTGCACATACCGATGAGGAGTTTCTCATTGTATTTAAATGTCTAAATACAGTCTAAATGGTATTTCTTAAATTGTTGTTACCTTGTACTGTTAAATAACCATAACCATAAAAAACCGCGCGCGAAAATATCGTGATAAGCTTGAAAAAATATCGTGATAAAACTTTTGTCCATATCGCCCACCCCTAGCAGTATGTACAAAAGGGCAAGAATAAAGTGCTATCTGCTGTTCAGCAGTTGAATAGCAGCCGAGACAAAGGATAGTTTGAACCGATTGGTCTTTGTGGCGGAACACCCTCAGCCCACGACCTGAGGGCAACAGTTCAAACTCAGACCGAAGTGGGTGATCCGATACCTCCAGGAGGGAGGAGGTTCTCTTTAAGCATCTGCCTCTTGTACAGATCTATGAGTTGGGCTTGGGTTCTCCCAGAAATGTTACTGGCCAGTGGCCACTACCCCCGATCCATCAAGGGTTCTATTGGGGGTAAGTCCCTGTGACATACTAGCCTCATGTCCAGGGGGTGTACTTCAAGCTGCCTCACGCTACAGAAACAGGAGATAGGCTCCTGCCCCTATGGGCCTCATGGCTACAGAAATAGGAGATAGACTCCTGCCCTGTGGGCCTCATGACTACAGAAACAGGAGATAGGCTCCTGCCCCTATGGGCCTCATGGCTACAGAAACAGGAGATAGGCTCCTGCCCTGTGGGCCTCATGGCTACAGAAACAGGAGATAGGCTCCTGCCCTATGGGCCTCATGGCTACAGAAACAGGAGATAGGCTCCTGCCCTGTGGGCCTCATGGCTCAGCAAGGCTACTTACTTACTTACTCATAACACGATAACTCAAACTATACCATTGCTATTAATAATTAAACAGTAATGTAGTGACATTAACAGATCAAACCTGTTATAACAGTAATATAGTAACATTAACATATTAACAGTAAAACAGAACAAACCTGGTATTCGGTGTAACTTGATCACTGGAGTAAAGTTCAGCATCACTGCTCCCTCCATCCTCCTCTGATGTGTTGTCTGTCTGTCTGTCTGTCTGTCTGTCTGTCTGTCTGTCTGTCTGTCTGTCTGTAACAAGCTCTAGATGTGTTCACTCTATGCTGCACTACTCCTCAATGAGAGGCAGAGAGAGAGAGAGAGAGAGAGAGAGAGAGAGAGAGAGAGAGAGAGGGGGGGGGGGGGGGGTTAGGGACACAGAGACAGAGGGGTTGATTTATGCACAGCAGCAGCTGTTGTCATAGCAACCAGCTAGTCTTGCATTCCTGCATGGGTTCCATTGTTCAACCTTATAACCCCCCCTCCACACACACTCACTCACACACACACACACACACACACACACACATGCACGTCACGTCCGCACACACACACACACAACACACACACCCTCCCCCGCACATGCGCACCGACACACACCCACCCACACACACCCACCCACGCGCACCAACACACACACACACACACACACACACACACACACACACACTCACACACAACTCAAACATCTTCTAGTCCAGGGGTTCTCATAGTTTTTGGCTTGGGAGCCGGGAGGGAGGGAGGGGAGGGGAGGGGAGGGGAGGGGAGGGGAGGGGAGGGGAGGGGAGGGGAGGGGCACTGGGCAGCAACACCGCCGGGTAATCTCCACACTGACTTGAGACTTGAGAAAAAAGACCCCTCTCTGCCAAAATATCCCCAAACAATGTCTGGGGAACAGAAGTGTTCCTTTTCCTACTACTTTTACTTTAATTAAAAGCTAGATGCAGTGGCTATTGGGTCAAGGATCTCACTTTTTTGAGCAATGGTGTACGAGATTAGTAATACATTGGTCAAATCGGGTCAAATCATGATAAGTAACTCATTTTTAGACCATCTGGGAGAAATACATTGATTGTGAAGTTGTGTTGAGTTGTGTAGGTGATTGTGAAGTTGTGTTGAGTTGTGTAGGTGATTGTGAAGTTGTGTTGAGTTGTGTAGGTGATTGTGAAGTTGTGCTGAGTTGTGTAGGTGATTGTGAAGTTGTGTTGAGTTGTGTAGGTGATTGTGAAGTTGTGTTGAGTTGTGTAGGTGATTGTGAAGTTGTGCTGAGTTGTGTAGGTGATTGTGAAGTTGTGTTGAGTTGTGTAGGTGATTGTAAAGTGAGATTTCTCACATTTGGTGCAGTAAAATATGTTTAACAGTGATATATAATATCTAACCTTTTCACAGTAAAATACTATCACATGTTCCAGATATTGCACTCACGCACTGTCCCGGGTAGCAAACCCGCCCTGGTGGAGATATGCACCTTTCTAGTTCATGATTTTATACATAGGCTACATGTAATAATAATAATAATAATAATAATAATAAATTGTCTCAGATGTAGCAGTAATTAATAAATGACAGGAGTTCAGAATCAAAAGGGATTTATTTGTCGTATTCATAAAGGTACAATCAGAACTTTCAGCATTCAGCCTGGTCATGGTGACCAATGTTGGTCTTGGAATAAATGAATCAATCAATCAATGAATGAATGACAAATAATAACGTTTGTTCAATAAAACATACATTAACCACTTCAACCCTATACATTTTGGCCATTTTTAAAATAGCCGATCTACAAGCTTGTAGATCGGCTATTTTCAAAAGATTTTGCACACATTTTGAAACATTCTGCAATATGAGTACTTTTCTTTTCTTTATAATTTTTATCCCATGATCTTGTAACCCATTTATCACCCCTGTGTTCCCTGGGCTCTACACACCCTCCTCCAACCTGGGAGAGCAACGTCCAAGTCGCTCAGAGTTAGAGGAATATTCAATGGAAATGGAACCAAAAGGGTATCATCTCGTTATAGAGGATAACCTCTTGAGACGTATCATCTCGTGTTAGAACACAATGAATACAGTACATAGACAACACAATGAATACAGTACATAGACAACACAATGAATACAGTACATAGACAACACAATGAATACAGTACATAGACAACACAATGAATACAGTACATAGACAACACAATGAATACAGTACATAGACAAAACAATACATTAAACATGTCGACACAGAACAATACACTTACAACATCAACAAAACATAGATGCTCTCCAAACCACTCAAACACTACATCAAGACCAGAAGCAACTGAAACACCTAACAAAATACTAATAGTAGTGATAATGACAATACTAAAAAAATAAAGATAAAGATAAAAAGAATAATCAAGCATTAAAGTACACACCTCTCTCCAAAGTACAAATGGGTTTCAGGTCTACAAGCAAAGAAGCCTTGAAAATGTTAAATGATGTAATTGATCTCAAAGAAACAGACAAGTTGTTCCAATCAGACGGAGCTTTAAACTGTAAAGATTAGATGTTGTGGGTACAGAAAAACAAAGTTGTTGAGTATGTCTATATGTATATTCAGTGATTTCACTTAATTCAAATATCACTTTATTTAGTGGATAATCCTATAGAGTGTGCTGACTATGGGTGTAACGATATAGTAACTGCATCGGAAAATAGATTTTAATTCCAAGAAGTATATCGAAATGAAAAGGACAACATTGACTATGTATCGTATCGTATCGTTTTGCTATGCAAATAATCGATTGTATTAATACTACATTTTTGTGTGGGGTTTAATTACTTAGTTTAAAATAATGTATTTTAAATAGTTACTGTATCAATGTCAAGTCATTGAATCGTATCGTATCACATAATGAACCAATATCGTCCATGTATCGAATCGTCAACCATGTATCGTGATAATTATGGTATCGCTGTTAACCCCCTAGTGGCCAATGACGTTATTTGCGTGTTAAATCAACAAATCCCTCGTGGCCAATGACGTTATTGACGTATTTTTATTTTATTTTTTATTTTTATTTTTTTGGTGCATTAGCTAGGTGGGGGTCTTACCCAACATGTCACAAAGTTTTTTTTTTTTTTTTCTTTTTTTATTATTACACCTTGGCATCATGACAAAATAATAATCACACCTGTGTGAACTGAGTTGTGAAACTCCTCTCTCCCCCCCTCCTCCTCCCCCCTCCCGAGATAAAGACATGAATCATGACAAAATAATAATCACACCTGTGTGAACTGAGTTGTGAAACTCCCCTTCCCCCCCCCCTCCTCCTCCCCCCCTCCCGAGATAAAGAAGTGAATCATGACAAAATAATAATCACACCTGTGTGAACTGAGTTGTGAAACTCCCCTCTCTCCCCCCCCCCTCCTCCCCCCCCCCTCCCGAGATAAAGACATGAATCATGACAAAATAATAATCACACCTGTGTGAACTGAGTTGTGAAACTCCCCTCTCTCTCTCCCCCCCTCCTCCTCCCCCTCCCTGAGATATAAATACATGACAACAACAAAAATCACACTCTTGTGAACTGAGTGGTGCAACTCTCCTCTCCCCCCCCCCTCCTCCCCCCCTCCAATACAAGTGTATCAGTGAAAGTCCAACTCTCTTTCTGTGTGGTACCTTGTGTGACATGGCCAAAAAATTGCCTTTTTTCAATTAAACCAAGGTGTACTAAAATGCTTATAAGTAAACGATGGAACATGCTAGGAACATACATTTTTTTCCGGTGTAAACTAGAGACTTGCAGCTTTAAAATGAGATATTTCGTGACATTGAGGTCATATCGCACATTTTTCTATTGTCATTCAAAAAGTCGCCAAAGTTGGCCTAAGGCACAATAAGATGATATTAAGGGTGGCAATAAGAGGGTTGGAATTTCTCCCTAACCCTTTTTTTACAAAAGTAAGTGGATAATGTGTGTATTGACCCAAAAGAAAATATTACAAAAGAAATAAAGATATAGGGTGCTGGTCCTTTAAGAAAAGCGTAGGAGGGGTCTAACGCCAGCACACGTAGACCAGGAAGAGAGCAGCAACACTTCATGGACTAACCTGTCACATCGTCTAGATCAGATGTAAACTAAAAAATAAAACTAAGGCTTTTCTCCTGTGTGAATTCCACGGTGTATTTTTAGAGTAGACATCATGGTGAACTTTTTCCCACACTGGTCGCAGCTGTAGGGCTTTTCTCCTGTGTGAATCTTCTTGTGACATTTGAGGTTAAATCCATCTTGAAGCTTTTCCCAGCTTTAAGGCTTTTCTCCAGTGTGCATTCTCTGGTGTCGTGTGAGAATAGACCTACTGGTGAACCTTTCCCCACATTGGGCGCAGCTGTAAGGCTTTTCTCCAGTGTGATTTCTCTGGTGTATTTTGAGATAGGCATATGAAGTGAACCTTTTCCCACATTGGTCACAATAGTAAGGCTTTTCTCCAGTGTGAATTCTCTGGTGTACTGTTAGTTTAGACCTTTGGCTGAACCTTTTCCTACATTGGTCACAGCTATAAGACTTTTTTCCAGTATGAATTATATGGTGTTGTGTTAGATCAGACCTACTGGTGAACCTTTCCCCACATTGGGCGCAGCTGTAAGGCTTTTCTCCAGTGTGATTTCTCTGGTGTATTTTGAGATAGGCATATGAAGTGAAGCTTTTTCCACATTGGTCACAATAGTAAGGCTTTTCTCCAGTGTGAATTCTCTGGTGTGCTGTTAGATTAGACCTTTGGCTGAACCTTTTCCCACATTGGTCACATCTGTAAGGCTTTTCTCCAGTGTGAGTTCTCTGGTGTCCTTTGAGATGCATATCTTTTGTGAAGCGTTTCCCACAATTGTCGCAGCTGTAAGGCTTTTCTCCTGTGTGAATTATAAGGTGTAATTTGAGATTGCCTACTGAACTGAAGCTCTTTCCACATTGGTCACAGCTGTACGGCTTTTCTCCAGTGTGAATTCTCTGGTGTACTTCGAGATGGGAAAATGAGTTGAAGCTTTTTCCACAATCTCCACAGCTATAAGGCTTTTCTCCAGTATGAATTCGTTGGTGTTGTGTTAGATCAGACCTACGGATGAACCTTTTCCCACAATGGTCGCAGCTGTAAGGCTTCTCTCCAGTGTGATATCTTTGGTGTACTTTGAGTCCGGAAAGATAAGGGAAGCTTTTTCCACACTGGTCGCAGCAGTGACGTTTTGCTTTAACTGAGGACAGAGTAGGACAGGTTTCTGAAACAGAAAACACACCTGGTTAGAGCTTCATGATCAATAATCACACCTGGTTAGAGCTTCATGATCAATAATCACATTGAGTTACATCACGCTGCAGTAAGGGCTGAATCTATTTCTTGCGACCGGCACGTCCGTCGCTAAGCACCGTCGGCCGGTCTTTTTATAGGTCGGCCGGTCGGTCCGAATGCATTTTTAGCGGCCAACGTGAAATACGTCGGCCGGCCGGTGCGATGGGTCGGCCGGTCCGTCTTTACGTCGGCCGGTCTGTGTTCACGTCGGCCGGTCCGTACGAGCGTCGGCTGGTCAGTTTTTACGTCGGCCGGTCAGTATTTACGTCGGCCGGTCTGTGTTCACGTCGGTAATGCAGTCTATGTAAAGGTGTGTGAATGGGTGAATGTAATGCTCAGTCTATGTAAATGTGTGTGAATGGGTGAATGTAATGCTCAGTCTATGTAAATGTGTGTGAATGTGTGTGTGAATGGGTGAATGTAATGCACAATCTATGTAAAGGGGTGTGAATGGGTGAATGTAATGCACAATCTATGTAAAGGTGTGTGAATGTGTGTGTGAATGGGTGAATGTAAAGGTGTGTGAATGTGTGTGTGAATGGGTGAATGTAATGCACAGTCTATGTAAAGGTGTGTGTATATGGTTCTCGAGATTTGTGGATTACAGACGTAGGTAGAGAGACGTGTTGCATTTATTGTAAGTGAAATAGAGAATTAGAGAATTAAACAAATAAAGATGGAACTTACTGAAGTTCTGGAGGTCTCCAGGTTTGTCCCTGGTTTGAGAGTTGCTCTCCACCTGCACTCTGGGTTCCATAGTCTGGTCTGGAACTAAGGAATTAAAGGACAAGTTCACCCGCTTTAAAGGTATATTCAGTGATTTCACTTAATTCAAATATCACTTATTTTTTTGTTTAGTTGTGATAATCCTCCCTACTATAGAGTGTGCTGACCATATAAGGAGTTCCTCCCTGTCCCCAGTTAACCCCTGGGGGTCAAAAAACCGTAGGTTTCGTTTTTGGCTCTCTATCCTGATTGGACGAAAGGCTGGGTCCCACAGCCAAAAACGAAATCTAAGGTTTTTTTGAGTGAAATCACTGAATATACCTTTAATTGTATCTTCATATACTTCGTCCTCACTTATTGTGCATTATAATATTACTAAACGTGTACGTGCCCGTCGCAGTCGGCCACCGGCCTCCTTGTGAACCTAATGATAGACGTCGTCATAGCATCTGTTTGAACTGTCAGCCGGTGTCCCACATGGAGATCTGTGTGTGAAGACTGCAAACTGACTGTGAAAAGTGTTCTTTGCATTCAATTCGGCCCACTGGCAGTGCCTGATTGGCAATTTAAAAAGCAAATTTTCTCTTTCAGTAATCCATGAATAATAGTTATATAGTTGTAGTTGCTTCTGCTTTGAAAAAGCACTTTGATCTTAAGTTTAGACACATTAATGCAACTAATATATAGCCTTTAACAAATGGCAATATGATTTGAGACGTCCTGGCCACACACTATGAGTTCGATCCCCGGCCGGGTCATACCAAAGACTCTAAAGATGGGACCCAGTGCCTCCCTGCTTGGCACTCAGAATCAAGGTTCAAGGTTCAAGGTTAGCTTTATTGTCCCTTGTGGGAAATTGGTTTGCAGCCAGATCATAGTAAAAGTACACAAAACAACAACATTCAATACAAGACTAAGATCTAAGAACAGGGCACTAGAGACAGAGAATTCATGACATACAATAGTATCAAAGTCAGCTAAAGTGCATTAGTGGGCAGTATCAGTATGTGCAAAAGGGCAAGAATAAAGACAGTGCTATCTGCTGTTCAGCAGTTGAATAGCAGCCGAGACAAAGGGTTGTATTGGGGGTAAGTCCCTGTGACATACTAGCGTCATGTCCAGGGCGTGTAGCCTCACGCTACAGAAACAGGAGATAGGCTCCTGCCCCTATGGGCCTCATGGCTACAGAAACAGGAGATAGGCTCCTGCCCCTATGGGCCTCATGGCTACAGAAACAGGAGATAGGCTCCTGCCCTATGGGCCTCATGGTTACAGAAACAGGAGATAGGCTCCTGCCCTGTGGGCCTCATGGCTACAGAAACAGGAGATAGGCTCCTGCCCCTATGGGCCTCATGGCTACAGAAACAGGAGATAGGCTCCTGCCCCTATGGGCCTCATGGCTACAGAAACAGGAGATAGGCTCCTGCCCCTATGGGCCTCATGGCTACAGAAACAGGAGATAGGCTCCTGCCCCTATGGGCCTCATGGCTACAGAAACAGGAGATAGGCTCCTGCCCTGTGGGCCTCATGGCTACAGAAACAGGAGATAGGCTCCTGCCCCTATGGGCCTCATGGCTCAGCAAGGCTACTTACTTACTCATAACACGATAACTCAAACTATACCATTGCTATTAATAATTAAACAGTAATGTAGTGACATTAACAGATCAAACCTGTTATAACAGTAATATAGTAACATTAACATATTAACAGTAAAACAGAACAAACCTGTTATGTCTGTCTGCCTGCCTGTCTGTCTGCCTGTCTGTCTGTCTGTCTGTCTGTCTGTCTGTCTGTCTGTCTGTCTGTCTGTCTGTCTGTCTGTCTGTCTGTCTGTCTGTCTGTCTGTCTGTCTGTCTGTCTGTAAATAACAAGCTCTGGATGTGTTCACTCTATGCTGCACTACTCCTCAATGAGAGAGAGAGAGAGAGAGAGAGAGAGAGAGAGAGAGAGAGAGAGAGAGAGAGAGAGAGAGAGAGAGAGAGAGAGAGAGAGAGAGAGAGAGAGAGAGAGAGAGAGAGAGAGAGAGGGGTTGATTTATGCACAGCAGCAGCTGTTGTCATAGCAACCAGCTAGTCTTGCATTCCTGCATGGGTTCCATTGTTCAACCTTAAACCCCCCTCCACACACACACACACACACACACACACACACACACACACACACATGCACGTCACATCCGCACACACACACACACACACACACACACCCTCCCCCGCACATGCGCACCGACACACACACACACCCTAACTCAAACATTTTCTAGTCCAGGGGTTCTCTTAGTTTTTGGCTTGGGAGCCGGGAGGGAGGGAGGGAGGGAGGGAGGGGGGGGGGGGGAGAGGGGGGAGGGGAGGGGAGGGAGGGGGGAGTGGAGGGGAGGGGAGGGAGGGGCACTGGGCAGCAACACCGCCGGGTAATCTCCACACTGACTTGAGACTTGAGAAAAAAGACCCATCTCTGCCAAAATATCCCCAAACAATGTCTGGGGAACAGAAGTGTTCCTTTTCCTACTACTTTTACTTTAATTAAAAGCTAGATGCAGTGGCTATAATTGGGTCAAGGATCTCGCTTTCGTGAGCAATGGTGTACGAGATTAGTAATACATTGGTCAAATTGGGTCAAATCATGATAAGTCACTCATTTTTAGACCATCTGGGGGAAATACATAAATAAATTGATTGTGAAGTTGTGTTGAGTTGTGTAGGTGATTGTGAAGTTGTGTTGAGTTGTGTAGGTGATTGTGGAGTTGTGTTTAGCTGTGTAGGTGATTGTGAAGTTGTGTTGAGTTGTGTAGGTGATTGTGAAGTGAGATTTCTCAAATTTGATGCAGAAAAATATGTTTAACAGTGATATAATATCTAACCTTTTCACAGTAAAATACTATCACACAGGGCTCGACAGTGCGACTAGGTACTCGCATTTGCGACAAAAAATATCACCGTGCGACTGAAATTTGTCGCACAGGTGCGACTACAGGATTTGACCATTCAATCGTGATAAAGACAAGTCTCTGTCTACAGCAAGTGCACATTCTATAGTCGCGGTTCTATACCTAAATTTATATTTCTGAACGGCGGTGTCGTTCGCCAAAAAGAGAAGAGCTACAAGCTAACAATGTGTCGAGGCTCAATGCGGTAACCGTTCATTTGAAGATCTGTCCCCTTTGCTCCCACCCTCTCTGTGTTGCTGCTCCACGGAGCGGAGCACGGAGCTGAGCTAAGTGCTCTTCCCTGTCAGTGCTTGCTGACTGTCGGCAGCGGCAGTCAGAAAATAAGTCAGAGCGGGATAGCATTAGCATGATAGCACAGAGTCAGAAGGAATTGTTGGACCCCGACACGGCGACACGTTATTTGCAAAGTCTGTTTGTAATGCTCAAAGTTCAAACGTAACTTACTTTTAACCAAACACGGGTGAAACAGCATGCAGCCGTGCACGCACGTGCGCGCACACACACACACACACATGGAGTGGACGTTTATCAAAAACAACCCTTGCTTAGCGTTTGCTTACAAAAGCATGTGCCCAGCATAAATGATAATGCGAATGACCAAACTGGCTGGATTACCGTATTAATATCACTCAGTCAGTCAAAGCCAAGGAGAATGTTACAATACTAATTCACCATCGAGCAGCCTCTGCACACAGAAGGATCAAAACGGATAGCCTGTCTATCCATCCATGAGCAACATATATTATCTATCTAGCTCTGGTCCATAGCTCTAATGTGTTGCACGTATTTGAGGTATGGAACAGAGCTACTATCGATCCTTCTACAAAGTATTAGCACAAAACAAATTGATTATATAGATTATATGAAAACAAACATAACAATGATATCATGATGAATATCACTATTTTGTGATAATTGCTGAAAAGATAGTGATATAATATTTTGACATTATTTTCCACCCCTATACCTCATATCACTTCATTAAAGAAAAATCACACCCATGTTAAGTGAGGGGCGCTCTTGTCATCATACATCATCAGCCCTGCTATCACATGTTCCAGATATTGCACTCACGCACTGTCCCGGGTAGCAAACCCGCCCTGGTGGAGATATGCACCTTTCTAGTTCATGATTTTATACATAGGCTACATGTAATAATAATAATAATAATAATAAATTAATAAATGGTCTCAGATGTAGCAGTAATTAATAAATGACAGGAATTCAGAATCAAGAGGGATTTATTTGTCGTATTCATAAAGGTACAATCAGAACTTTCAGCATTCAGCCTGGTCATGGTGACCAATGTTGGTCTTATAATTAATTAATCAACGAATGAACGAATTAATGACAAATAATAAAGTTTGTTCAATAAAACATACATTAACCACTTCAACCATATACATTTTGGCCATTTGAAAATATGAGATTTGAATCTTTTGTTCTCTTATCTTAAGAGAACAAAAGAGAAAAAGAGAATACAGTGCATTGACAAAACAATACATTAAAGGGACACTTCACCCTTTAGATATTTTAGATTGTAGCAGTGAGCCCAGTGTCTCTGATGTCATGGACACTGGGCTCACTTCCTTCTTGGACTACAATTCCCAAAATACTTTGGTGCACTGCTCCTCCTTGTGGATAGGGGGAGGGCTCTTACTGAGTACACATGTAGTTCAGGAAGTAAGTGATCCCAGTGTCCATGACATCAGAGACACTGGGCTCACTGATACAATCTAAAATATCTAAAACCACATATTACACACACAAAGACCCCCAGGAAAGTGTTCTAAAGCTCCTAAATGTCATTAACATATATTTTTTTAGCAAAAAGGGTGAAGTGTCCCTTTAAACATGTCGACACAGAACAATACACTTACAACATCAACAAAACATAGATGCTCTCCAAACCACTCAAACACTGCATCAAGACCAGAAGAGACTGAAACACCTAACAAAATACTAATAATAGTGATAATAATGACAATAATAAAAGATAAAAATAAAAAGAATAATCAAGCATTAAAGTACAAATCTCTCTTCAAAAATCTAAAACAAGTACAATGAAAATGTTAAATGATGTAATTGATCTCAAAGAAACAGACAAGTTGTTCCAATCAGACGGAGCTTTAAACTGAAAAGATTAGATGTTGTGGGTACAGAAAAATAAAGTTGTTGAGTATGTCTATATGTATATTCAGTGATTTCACTTAATTCAAATATCACTTTATTTAGTGGATAATCCTATAGAGTGGGCTGACTATGGGTGTAACGATATAGTAACTGCATCGGAAAATCGATTTTAATTCCAATAATCGAAGTATATCGAAACAGCAACATTGACTATGTATGACTTTACTGGTGTGCATGAGCACCAGTCCTAAGGTCATATATGACCTCCCTAGTTTTTTTATATTCAACTGGAGGAAGTTACTCCTGCACCAACCGGCAAAAACGTCCACTGTTCTTCGATAGCTTATCTCATCATCCTCAATCAGACCCACAGAATTATATGGTGTTTTTTGAGGTAGCAAACTTTAGTGAAGCTTTTTCCACACTGGTCACAGCTGTAACGCTTCTATCCAGTGTGAATCTTCTTGTGTTTTTTGAGGTAGCAAACTTTTGTGAAGCTTTTCCCACATGTTTCACAGCTGTAAGGCTTTTCCCCAGTGTGAATTCTATGGTGTGTTGTTAGTGTAGAC
The DNA here is from genome assembly GCF_964188405.1 of Protomyctophum parallelum. Classification (NCBI taxonomy): domain Eukaryota; kingdom Metazoa; phylum Chordata; class Actinopteri; order Myctophiformes; family Myctophidae; genus Protomyctophum; species Protomyctophum parallelum. Next base: position 1,527,514 of record NC_139709.1, read on the forward strand.
ATAATCGAGAAGCTTTTCCCGCACTGGTCACAGCTGTAAGGCTTTTCTCCAGTGTGCATTATCTGGTGTTTTTTAAAGTTGCCATACGAAGCAAAACACTTCCCACACGTTTCACAGCCAAATGGCTTCTCTCCTGTGTGAACCTTCTTGTGTTGTTCGAGGGTAGCATGTTGACTGAAGCTTTTCCCACATGTGTCACAGCTGTAAGGCTTTTCTCCAGTGTGAATTCTATGGTGTGTTGTTAGTTCAGACATACTGGTGAACCTTTTCCCACACTGGTCGCAGCTGTACGGCTTCTCTCCAGTGTGAATCTTCGTGTGACGTTCAAGGTTAGACATTTGGCTGAACCTTTTCCCACATGTGTCGCAGCTGTACGGCTTCTCTCCAGTGTGAATTCTCTGGTGTACTTTGAGATTGGAAACTCGGGTGAAGCTTTCCCCACATTGGTCACAGCTGTAAGGCTTTTCTCCAGTGTGAATTCTATGGTGTGTTGTTAGATCAGACGTTTTGGTGAACCTTTTCCCACATTGGTCGCAGCTGTAAGGCTTCTCTCCTGTGTGAATTCTCTGGTGAACTTTTAAGTGTCCATACAGAGTAAAACACTTCCCACATGTTTCACAACCAAAAGGCTTCTCTCCAGTGTGAACCTTCTTGTGTAGTTTGAGGTTAGAAATTTGACTGAAGCTTTTCCCACATGTGTCACAGCTGTACGGTTTTTCTCCAGTGTGAATTCTCTGGTGTACTTTGAGATTGGAAACTCGGGTGAAGCTTTCTCCACATTGGTCACAGCTGTAAGGCTTTTCTCCAGTGTGAATTCTCTGGTGTACGTTGAGATGGGAAACTTGCGTGAAGTTTTCCCCACATGTGTCACACCTGAAAGGCTTTTCTCCTGTGTGAATTCTATGGTGTTTTGTTAGATCACCACTATTGGTGAACCCTTTCCCACATTGGTGACAGCTGTAAGGCTTCTCTCCTGTGTGCATTCTCTGGTGTAATTGGAGATTGGCAATTTGGCTGAAGCTTTTCCCACATGTGTCACAGCTGTAAGGCTTTTCTCCTGTGTGAATTCTATGGTGTTTTGTTAGATCAGACTTACTGGTGAAGCTTTTCCCACATTGGTCACAGCTGTAAGGCTTTTCTCCAGTGTGAATTCTATTGTGTGTTGTTAGTTCAGACCTTCTGCCGAACCTTTTCCCACATTGTTCACACCTGAAAGGCTTTTCTCCTGTGTGAATTATATGGTGTTTTGTTAGATCACCACTATTGGTGAACCCTTTCCCACATTGGTCACAGCTGTAAGGCTTCTCTCCAGTGTGAATTCTCTGGTGAATATTTAAGCTGCTACTCTGATTAAAACACTTCCCACATGTTTCACAACCAAAAGGCTTTTCACCAGTGTGAATTCTATGGTGTATTGTTAGTTCAAACCTGCTGGCGAACCTTTTCCCACATTGGTCACACCTGTAAGGCTTTTCTCCAGTGTGAATTCTCTGGTGTTTTGTTAGATTAGACATATCGGTGAACCTTTTCCCACATTGGTCACAGCTGTAAGGCTTTTCTCCAGTGTGAATTATATGGTGTCTTGTTAGATCAGACTTACTGATGAACCCTTTCCCACATTGGTCACAGCTGTAAGGCTTTTCTCCAGTGTGAATCCTCTGGTGTACTTTGAGATGGGAAACGTGGGTGAAGTTTTTCCCACACTGGTCACAGCTGTAAGGCTTTTCTCCAGTGTGAATCCTCTGGTGTACTTTGAAATGGGAAACTTGGGTGAAGTTTTTCCCACATTGGTTACAGCTGTAAGGCTTTTGTCCAGTGTGAATTTTCTGGTGTCGTTTGAAAGTGGAAAGTGCAGTGAAGCTTTTTCCACATGTTTCACAACCAAAAGGCTTCTCTCCAGTGTGAATTCTCTGGTGTACTTTGAGTCCGGAAAGATAAGGGAAGCTTTTTCCACACTGGTCGCAGCAGTAACGTTTTGCTTTAACTGAGGTTTCTGAAACAGAAAACACACCTGGTTAGAGCTTCATGATCAATAATAACACCTGGTTAGAGCTTCATGATCAATAATCACATTGAGTTACATCACGCTGGTCGCTACCATCTGAACGACCCTCGGTTGCTAATCAATCGGTAAACAGGAAATGGTCCGTCGGTGAAAAGGTTCCCTTCACTCCAATGTTAAGCTCATTGGTTTCCATTGACATGACTAACGTGGTTTTAGGGTTTTTATTGAGTCAGATTGGCCTCGCTAATATCTACCCCGTCGCTAGGCAACGCTCGCTTCCACTGTGGTCCGTCAGTTAAATGTTTCCCTCCGCCCACTTCCACTAGAAGCGTGATCTCTGGCAGCGTTTCCTGTCAGGGGAGTGCGCTGCCCGTCACTAAGTAGTTAAATCCACTTATCCAGAACCGCCAAATCCAACCAAAATGTCCATATATGGGCATAAAAGGACAGAGACTGACATACACAGATATCTCCATATATGGAGACACAGGTAGACAGACGGATACAGATAACTCCATATATGGGCATGATAGGGACACAGACAGACAGACAGCTACAATGTGTTCTCTGACTCAGATGTTGAATCTTGAATTACCGCATGAATGTAATGCACAATCTATGTAAAGGTGTGTGAATGGGTGAATGTAATGCACAGTCTATGTAAAGCGTCTTGGATAAAGGCACTATATATAAATGCACCATTTACCATTTTAGGATATATGGGCATATGGGGGGGGGGGGGGGGGGGGTGGGCGTTGTGTAAAGTCCTTGTGGTCTGTGGTGAACGTCTGTGATAAACGTCTGTGGTAAATGTATGAAGAGTGCAAACTGACTGTGAAAGGTGGACTGACTAAGTAATCAAATGACAGGTGTGGGGAATAAGGCTGAGGTTGCCTAGGCAATCAATTGGCTCAGGCAGAGGCTGTAAGTTGTACAGGTTGAGTGGCCTTATAGCCTCATTAGGTCCACTGGCGGAGCCTTATAGCCTCATTAGGTCCACTGGCAGAGCCTTATAGCCTCATTAGGTCCACTGGCAGAGCCTTATAGCCTCATTAGGTCCACTGGCAGAGCCTTATAGCCTCATTAGGTCCACTGGCAGAGCCTGACCAGAGCTTGTTTTTGTGGCGCTTCTTGACAACCGTGTATCGGACCGACTCAAGGCCGAGCAATGCACTCCCTGTGGGGGGGGGGGGGTGGGGGGGGGGGGGGGGGGGGGTGGTGGACACTGCACTCCCTGTGGGGGCGTGGAACACGTGTGGCAAATGGGGGGGGGGGTTCTCGATATGGATTACAGACGTAGGTAGAGAGACGTATTTATTGTAAGTGAAATAGAGAATTAGAGAATTAAACAATTAACTTACTGAAGTTCTGGAGGTCTCCAGGTTTGTCCCTGGATGGAGAGTTGCTCTCCACCTGCACTCTGGGTTCCATAGTCTGGTCTGGAACTAAGGAATTAAAGGACAAATTCACCATTTCATTGTATCTTCATATAATTGGTCCTCACTTATTGTGCATTATAATATTACTAAACGTGTACGTGCCCGTCGCAGTCGGCCACCGGCCTCCTTGTGAACCTAATGATAGACGTCGTCATAGCATCTGTTTGAACTGTCAGCCGGTGTCCCACATGGAGATCTGTGTGTGCAGACTGCAAACTGACTGTGAAAAGTGTACTTTGCACTCAATCCGGCCCACTGGCAGTGCCTGATTGGCAATTTAAAAAGCTATTTTTCTTTTTCAGTAACCCATGAATAATAGTTATATAGTTGTAGTTGCTTCTGCTTTGAAAAAGCACTTTGATCTTAAAGGGACACTTCACCCTTTTTGCAAAAAAAATATATGTTTATGACGTTTAGAAGCTTTAGAACACTTTCCTGGAGATCTTTATGTATGTAATATGTGGTTTTAGATATTTTAGATTGTAGCAGTGAGCCTGTTGTCTCTGATGTCATGGACACTGGGCTCACTTCCTTCCTGGACTACATGTTGTCTCAGTAAGACAGCTCTCCCCCTATCCGCAAGGAGGAGCAGTGCACCAAAGAATTATGGGAATTGTAGTCCAGGAAGGTAGTGAGACCAGTGTCCATGACATCAGAGACAACAGGCTCACTGCTACAATCTAAAATAACTAAAACCACATATTACACACATAAATACCCCCAGGAAAGTGATCTAAAGCTTCTAAACGTCATTAACATATATTTGTTTGCAAAAATGGTGAAGTGTCCCTTTAAGTTTAGACACATTAATTCAATGTGTGTGTCTTCCATGTTTGGGAGAAGGTGTGTGTGTGTGTGTGTGTGCGTGTGTGTGTGTGTGTGTGTGTGTGTGTGTGTGTGTGTGTGTGTGTGTGTGTGTGTGTGTGTGTGTGTGTGTGTGTGTGTGTGTGTGCGTGTGTGCATGTGTGCGTGCGTGCGTGTGTGTGCGCCGGGGAGCATACTTTGGCATCGCTCGCTAATCATTCTCAATCATGAAATGAATTCATTTCACACACACAAATATGAGATATAGACATTTGAACACAAGCAGAAATGTAAATCTATGTAGTGTCTTCTTTACTTTGCAGTGACTCTGACATGGATGGTCATAGCAACATATGACGGCTTGTAGGAATGGTGTGGTTCTACTGTATCCTGCAATACCAATTGTGTATCTGTAGCTTGAATACTCATGGATTTATTATTATTATTATTATTATTATTATTATTATTATTATTATTATTATTATTATTATTATTATTTACTGTAGCTTGAATACTCATGGAGTTATGGCACTAAACGTATATGGTTTCCCAAATGGGAGGAAATAAAGCAGTCCTAAATTAAATCTACAGTATCAAACAGATTTGTTTTATTTTTACTTCACTTATGCAAGGGTGGGGAAATTAACAAATTCACTTAGAGTAGAAGTCCCTAAAATATATGAAATGAGTAGAAGTCCCTAAAATATATGAAATGTCACAAATGAGAGATTGTGAAAGTATATATGCAGCTTCAACAATAGTAGGCTACAGAGATAAATGCAGCCCTACAATAGAACTACCTAACTATTATTTAGCACACCTGGGGGCGGCGGTGGTTCAGGGGTAGAGTGCCTGGATGGTAACCGTAAGGTTGCCAGTTCGAAACCGGGCTCCCCCAGAGTTAGTGTGGAAGTGTCCTTGAGCAAGACACTGAACCCCTAATTGCTCCCGATGTGCTAGTTGGTGCCTTGCATGGTTTCCGCTGCCATCGGTGTATGAATGTGTGTGTGAATATAATGCACAATCTCTGTAAAGCGCCTTGGATAAAGGCGCTATATATAAATGCACCATTTACCATTTACCATTTACACCTGGATGAGGGAAACCAAGCTCAACGTTATCCTCATACCAGCAAGTCATTCATTCATGTAGAGTTGATGTAATCATTTAACATGTTTGCTTAAGGTAAAGTTGTATTTAGCTCCACCACATCTGCATTGTATTGCCTATATGGCTTTCTTCATAAACCTATAAACCTTCATAGCAGTAGCTATCTGAGATTTAAGTTCATTTAGTGTAACATCCTAACAGAGCATGTCCAATAGCCAGTGGTGGAAAAAGTACTCAATTGTTTTACTTAAGTAAAAGTACCAATACTGCAATTTAGAACTACTCCTTTACAAGTAAAAGTACGGAATTGAAAATGTACTTGAGTAAAAGTGCAAAAGTATCGGCATCAAAATGTACTTAAAGTACTAAAGTACTAAAAGTAAGTAAGTACTCATATTGCAGAATGTCCCACTTCACAAGTTCAAAATGTGTACAAAGTCTATTGAAAATAGAGTCTATTGAAAAAAAGTGTCTATTGAAAAAAAGTCTATTGAAGATAGCCGATAGTCTATTGAAAAAAAGTCTATTGAAAATAGCCGATCTAGAAGCTCACAATGCGTCGCGTTGCGACGCATTGTGAGCTTGTAGATCGCCTATTTTCAAATGGCCAACATGTATTGGGTTGAAGTGGTTAATTTATGTTTTCCAAACAAAATTAAAATCGCCAAAGTAACTAAAGTAACTAAAGTTTTCAAATAATTGTAGTGGAGTAAAAGTACAAATGTTGGCTCTGAGATGTAGTGGAGTAGAAGTAAAAGTACTGGAAATTGGAAATACTCAAGTAAAGCACAAATACCTCAAAATTGTACTTAAGTACAGTACTTAAGTAAAAGTACTTAGTTACTTTCCACCACTGCCAGTAGCCATTGACTACAGTAGAACTCTGACACTGTAGACCTTATAGGGCGAGAAAAGGTAGAGGTCACATGCACACATCAGCCTGGGTGACAGCAGACTGCTGGGCGAGCGCTGGCGCTTTGACACGGGGAGTCAGATCAACATATGGAATTAATTCTGCACTGGCCATACATGGAGCGTGTCTTGAGTATACAGGGATTAATGAGGTCAGATCAACATACAATATGGAATGTCAGCTCAACAGGTCAGCTCCATATATGGAGATCTAAGGGTTTGAGCTTTGAGGTCAGATGTAGAGTTGCTGGCCAATATTGATGACATCAGGCATCTCCATATATGGGCATTCCCATATATGGGCTTAATATTGATGAGGGATCTCCATCCCTGATGTCACGTGATGTCACAAGGTGACTAACTGACTGACAGGACATTTATGTTTTCATAGTGAATGTCACGTGATGTCACAAGGTGACTAACTGACTGACTGACAGGACATTTATGTTTTCATAGTAAATGTGACGTTTCGGTCGCTATTACAACATGGTTAAAAAAATATCCAAAAACAAATAGAAAAAGGAAAGTGACACACGGTCCATAATGTCAAAACGTCCGCAGTAGAAGACCTTCAACACTAAATGTTGCTCAACAGAGAGATGATGATGATGATGATGTTCATAAAACCCTGGCCAACACTAAGCTCTCGTATGAAGATAAATACCATACGATACAGTATATAACCTCTGACTGGGAGTTATAATGACCTACTGAAGACTCTGAGCTCTGAGGAAGATGTGACCACGGTCTAAATACAGAAAACCTCATACATTACAATTTGAATTGTAGATTGAGCTGAAAGCTCTGATGTGGTACAGTATGCTCTGAAAGTGTGCCCATGGAATATGCACTGATAGAAGCTGCACGTCCAGGAAGAAAACTTCAGATATTGATGAAGAAGCCTCCCCCTGGCCAGCCGGGGCGCCTGATGGAGGGGAAAGGAACTGGTCTCTATACTGCCTCCCCCTGGCCAGCCGGGGCGCCTGATGGAGGGGAAAGGAACTGGTCTCTATACTGCCTCCCCCTGGCCAGCCGGGGCGCCTGATGGAGGGGAAAGGAACTGGTCTCTATACTGCCTCCCCCTGGCCAGCCGGGGCGCCTGATGGAGGGGAAAGGAACTGGTCTCTATACTGCCTCCCCCTGGCCAGCCGGGGCGCCTGATGGAGGGGAAAGGAACTGGTCTCTATACTGCCTCCCCCTGGCCAGCCGGGGCGCCTGATGGAGGGGAAAGGAACTGGTCTCTATACTGCCTCCCCCTGGCCAGCCGGGGCGCCTGATGGAGGGGAAAGGAACTGGTCTCTATACTGCCTCCCCCTGGCCAGCCGGGGCGCCTGATGGAGGGGAAAGGAACTGGTCTCTATACTGCCTCCCCCTGGCCAGCCGGGGCGCCTGATGGAGGGGAAAGGAACTGGTCTCTAAACTGCCTCCCCCTGGCCAGCCGGGGCGCCTGATGGAGGGGAAAGGAACTGGTCTCTATACTGCCTCCCCCTGGCCAGCCGGGGCGCCTGATGGAGGGGAAAGGAACTGGTCTCTATACTGCCTCCCCCTGGCCAGCCGGGGCGCCTGATGGAGGGGAAAGGAACTGGTCTCTATACTGCCTCCCCCTGGCCAGCCGGGGCGCCTGATGGAGGGGAAAGGAACTGGTCTCTAAACTGCCTCCCCCTGGCCAGCCGGGGCGCCTGATGGAGGGGAAAGGAACTGGTTGGAATAACGTGTTCCTTCCACGCGCTACGTCCAACCAGGGAAACTCCCCCCTGTCAGGTGTAAAGGAGCAAGTTAGGTAGCTTTATTTCCTTTAGAGGTTTAATGTAGCTTTATTTCCTTTAGAGGTTTAAGGTAGCTTTATTTCCTTTAGAGGTTTAAGGTAGCTTTTATGATGTTTATATAATACAAGAGCAGCTGACGATACAACTTAATCAACCTTCCTCATTGTCTCTGTTACTATTATCAACCTTATTCAGTCTTCTTGATGAGACGGCTGCAGGCATACTCTCACTCTCAACATGTTCAACTTGTTCTGACTGGTGTAGTTTGTTGAAGGTCTTCTGCTTTGGGGGTTTTGACATTATGGATCTCGTTTATTTACTTTTTCTAAATGTTTACCACAGATGATACAAATATTTGGATCCAATGTTTGTACATCACACTCCATTCTGGTAAAAAATAAATAAAGAAAAATACTTCAGGTTCAGAATTCATCAATCAACTACGTTTTGACCCGACCGTACACTATTGTTAGGCACTATGCACATTACAGTAACCATGCTGTTACAAGTGATACTAATTAACCATGCTGGTGAAACACAGTCTGGGCTTTGCTATTAGGCTACTGGACAGGATCTGTTACTCTAAATGGAGCTTAAAGCTAGGTCACTCTCCAGCTAGCTAAATAGCTACTAGACTTCACAAGGTTCTTCTCATCTTTTCACATTCCAAAATATTTGCTGTGTCAGTTTATGAAGAAAACCATATAGGCAACAAGGTGCAGATGGAGCAGATGGAGCCAAATACTGTAAAAACATGAATTATTATGTAAAATGATATCAACTCCTACATAAATGAATGACTTTAATTGCATTGTTCCATAAGTATTGTCTTATTAATACTGGTAGAACTTAACCCATTCTGACCTGAGATCAGATTCATACGAGGTTTCCGCCGGACACACACTGGTCTGATGAACCCATTCTGACCTGAGATCAGATTCTAAAAATGTCAGTCGCTCTTCGATTTTTCAAAAATAGCAGACCTACAAGCTCGTATCGCGCCACTCGGTGGCGCGATATGAGCTTGTAGATCTGCTATTTTTCAATAGCTAAAGCATAACATGATGCCGACACCAAAATGGGTGCCCGGTCAGAATGGGTTAAAAGGGACACAGGACATGGGGAAAATATGAGAATAGATTGTGTTTATTTTGCACAAGGGATGTGAAAAGGTGCTGTACAGGGCAGAGATCCAGGAACAAGGGATGTGAAAAGGTGCTGTACAGGGCAGAGATCCAGGAACAAGGGATGTGAAAAGGTGCTGTACAGGGCAGAGATCCAGGAATAAGGGATGTGAAAAGGTGCTGTACAGGGCAGAGATCCAGGAATAAGGGATGTGAAAAGGTGCTGTACAGGGCAGAGATCCAGGAATAAGGGATGTGAAAAGGTGCTGTACAGGGCAGAGATCCAGGAATAAGGGATGTGAAAAGGTGCTGTACAGGGCAGAGATCCAGGAATAAGGGATGTGAAAAGGTGCTGTACAGGGCAGAGATCCAGGAATAAGGGATGTGAAAAGGTGCTGTACAGGGCAGAGATCCAGGAATAAGGGATGTGAAAAGGTGCTGTACAGGGCAGAGATCCAGGAATAAGGGATGTGAAAAGGTGCTGTACAGGGCAGAGATCCAGGAATAAGGGATGTGAAAAGGTGCTGTACAGGGCAGAGATCCAGGAATAAGGGATGTGAAAAGGTGCTGTACAGGGCAGAGATCCAGGAATAAGGGATGTGAAAAGGTGCTGTACAGGGCAGAGATCCAGGAATAAGGGATGTGAAAAGGTGCTGTACAGGGCAGAGATCCAGGAATCCCGAGTTGGTGTTTGCTAGACTCTCACAGTAACTAATGACTTTCTGTTATGAGGATAACATTGATCATTGAGCACCCTCATCCTGTTATGAGGATAACATTGATCATTGAGCACCCTCATCCTGTTATGAGGATAACATTGATCATTGATCACCCTCATCCTGTTATGAGGATAACATTGATCATTGAGCACCCTCATCCTGTTATGAGGATAACATTGATCATTGAGCACCCTCATCCTGTTATGAGGATAACATTGATCATTGAGCACCCTCATCCTGTTATGAGGATAACATTGATCATTGAGCACCCTCATCCTGTTATGAGGATAACATTGATCACTGATCACCCTCATCCTGTTATGAGGATAACATTGATCATTGATCACCCTCATCCTAACAGTCGTTCTATTGTAGGCCTCCATTTCTCTGCAGTGTTGTTGCAGCTGCAATATATTATTTTCACAATTTCTCAAGTTTGGGATTTCATACATTTTTGGAACTTCTACTCAAGTCAATTTGTTATAATTATTCCACCATTGATAAGTGAAGTCAAAATAAAAACTAGAAAGGTGCAATTCTGGGAAATTGCAAGTGTGGTTGTACTGATGTGAGTCACAAAGAATAGGGTCCTGGGAAACTGAATTCCGTCTTACCGTTTGTATTCTATATTGTGATGTCATGTGAAGCATGACAACACTGACAACAGTGTGTGAAGCATATGGCAAAAAGCTTCACTTTTCTGTTGTGCAAAAATCACACCTGTGTGAAGTGAGGGGCGCTAATATATTAAAGTCTAACTCATGTTGATTATAGGTGATGTAATGGTGATGTAAAACAAACGGTGCCAACACATTAATTGCCATTAACAATAAAGAGACAATATGACGTAATGAGGGACAATATGATGCAAATGTTCCCTTCATTAGCAATGGCGTTTTTAAAACAAACATAGAACTAAAAAAAAACATTTTTGCCAGCACTTTGCTTGCAAAAACAATATCGGACAGAGAACAATAGTGTGTTGCCTAGATCAACCACACTAACTAATACTGTTTTGGTCCCCCCATTTGGGACACAGTTTACGTTTAGTGCCATAACTCCAATTATTCAAGCTAACAATTTGTATTGCTGGATACAGTAGAACCACAGCAGTCCTACAAGCCCTCATATGTGTTGCTATGACTGTACATGTCAGTCACTGCAATGTAAAGAAGACACTATATAGATTTACATTTCCGCCTATTGTAGGTATGTGTTCAAATGACTATATCTCATATTGACATTATTCTTTTTCTAAAATGTAGAGGGATGTCCTGGCTTCCAATATGCCAAATTTTAAACCTCTCAGAGCCTCTATTGTTAATCTACATGAGTTTATATGCATCAACCCCTAGACGGTCAGGCCTTATTTTTAGTTTGAGGTGTATAACTTTAAACAATATTTATTTTTATACAAGAATCCATTTCATGTATGGTAGGCCTTAGAGATGAGGAGAAACTATGTTGTGTTTGGTCCTAAGCCCGGTAAGGGCCCAATTTCTGGGGGCCATTGTCACAGTACTAGGTCTTGGGCAGAGGGTGCTCCACCACAAAGACTAATCCCTTCAAACTGTCCTTTGTCTCGGCTGCTATTCAACTGCTGAACAACCGCAGATATCACTTTATTCTGGCCTCTTTGCACACATACTGCTACTAATGCACTTTAGCTGACTTTGCTACAATGAATCTCAATCTACAATGAGTCATGAACAATATCAATACTAAAAACATTGTTACACATAGCCTGCTGTACTATCAATACTAATAAGTAGTAGCAGTAATACATTTAAAGGGGAATACCACTCTTTTTTTCAGTTCAAATAATAAAAAAGTTCCCACTTGACACTTTAATAAATGTAATGTAACTGAAACACTTTGATCTCCACTGCACAGTGCTTTGCTGATGGGATTATTGTTCAATCGACAAATAGACATACTAATAATATGCCATTTATTTACCTATATTAATGCCGCCTCTCGCGTGCGATGATACCACGCCGAGGATAAATGTTCTATATAATATCTGACATTAATTAAAACTATATATTTATATGGCAGTGAACTGAATAAACTGAAGGAAACACTGCAGCTATTAGACTACATGTTGAAACAATAATGGAACAGTATAACATGATCACGACCAGCTCAGTGGCCTTGTGGTTAGAGTGTCCGCTCTGAGACTGGGAGGTCGGGGTTCGATCCCCGGCCGGGTCATACCAAATACTGTAAAAATGGGACTCAGTGCCTCCCTGCTTGACACTCAGCATCAAGGGTTGGATTGGGGGGGTAAGTCCCTGCGACATACTAGCGTCATGTCCAGGGGGTGTACTTGTACATCAAGCTGCCTCACGCTACAGAAACAGGAGATAGGCTCCTGCCCCTATGGGCCTCATGGCTACAGAAACAGGAGATAGGCTCCTGCCCCTATGGGCCTCATGGCTACACAAACAGGAGATAGGCTCCTGCCCCTATGGGCCTCATGGCTACAGAAACAGGAGATAGGCTCCTGCCCCTATGGGCCTCATGGCTACAGAAACAGGAGATAGGCTCCTGCCCCTATGGGCCTCATGGCTACAGAAACAGGAGATAGGCTCCTGCCCCTATGGGCCTCATGGCTACAGAAACAGGAGATAGGCTCCTGCCCTATATGGGCCTCATGGCTCGGCAAGGCTACTTACTTACGTATAACACGATAACTCAAACTATACCATTGCTATTAATAATTAAACAGTAATTTAGTGACATTAACATGTTGACAGTAAAACAGATCAAACCTGTTATAACAGTAATATAGTAACATTAACATAATAACAGTAAAACAGAACAAACCTGTTATAACAGTAATATAGTAACATTAACATAATAACAGTAAAACAGAACAAACCTGTTATAACAGTAATATAGTAGCATTAACATATTAACAGTAAAACAGAACAAACCTGGTATTCGGTGTAACTTGATCACTGGAGTAAAGTTCAGCATCACTGCTCCCTCCATCCTCCTCTGATGTGTTGTCTGTCTGTCTGTCTGTCTGTCTGTCTGTCTGTCTGTCTGTCTGTCTGTCTGTCTGTAAATAACAAGCTCTGGATGTGTTCACTCTATGCTGCACTACTCCTCAATGAGAGAGAGAGAGAGAGAGAGAGAGAGAGAGAGAGAGAGAGAGAGGGGCTTAGGGACACAGAGACAAGAGGGGTTGATTTATGCACGGCTGTTGTCATAGCAACCAGCATGGGGCCCCATTGAGCAACCTTAAACCCCCCTCCACACACACACACACACACACACATGCACGTCACACACACACACACACACACACACACACACACACACACTCACAAACACATCTTCTAGTCCAGGGGTTCTCATAGGCTTGGGACCCCCCCCCCCCCCCCCCCCCTCAGTCTGTGTCTCATAGGAGGGCTGTGGGCAGTTCAGAAACCGTCTTCCAGTAACATCATCGATGGGGAATACAAGCTAGTAGAAACTGCAGGCTTTCTAGTCCTGAAAAGATGCAATGTGAAAATGGAAGCCATCGTTCTCACGATGATGAAAATCTAAACCTTTTTGTAAAAAAATCTTGTTTAAAAATAAATCTGCCTAATGATGATGTCACTGGTAGACGGTTTCTAAACTGCCCACAGCCCTCCTATGAGACACAGACTGAGTAGGAAAAAGATCGTGCCATTTTATCATGATTATTAGTGAGGACCTATTATATGAAGATAGGTTGAAAAGTGGTGAAGTGGTCCTTTAATAATAGAGAAAATGAAAACCAGATATAACCATTAAGGAAAGTTTACTCATGCACTTTATGTACTTTATGTACTATAATTATGTAAACTCTTTATTTCCATTATTCAGACATTCAGTTGCAAAACAATATATGATCCCCTGATGTTTACATACATGTTAATAATCATAATAATATTAATACATGTTGCATTGATCTGGTTTCTGATGTCAGATTTAACAGTAATAATTAATTAATTACAGGAATGAAGAATCAAGAGTGATTTATTTGTCGTATTCATAAAGGTACAATCAGTGAAATGTTGCTGGACACATCATCATAATAATGATACAAAGTAATAATATTGGATATAATTAAGTAAAAATGTTAATATATAGTTATATATATATATGTCGATAATATAGAAATAAAGTTGAAATACAGTCAGAACAGCTGCTATGATAGACATTTTAACAACATAGTAGTGTCTTCCACAGCAGTGTTAAAATGGATTGATTCAATAACTTTATTAACAAATCTTATAGAGCAGAAATGATGAGGACAAAAGCCACTCTAAAAGGATAACACACAAAGTCCTGAGGGTCGCTTTCCTAAAAATACGCTCAAATCGGTAAGTGATTCTCAACCCGTTTAATTTCAAGGACCCCCAGTTTGACATGCATTAGTTCTACGGACCCCCAGTTTGACATGCATTAGTTCTACGGACCCCCAGTTTGACATGCATTAGTTCTACGGACCCCCAGTTTGACATGCATTAGTTCTACGGACCCCCAGTTAACGGCATTTCTATCTCTGGGACCCCCGATTTATATTTTACTGTAAAATCAATGTTCATTTGTACTCTCTGAGTTACAGACCCATAAGGGTCCATGTGGTTCTTATCTATCCATCATTTAACCGTGGACCCCCTGGAACTTCCTCAAGGACCCCCGGGGGTCCCCGGACCCCACTTTGGGAACCACTGCTGTACACATCAACACATATACATTAGACAGATTAAAAATAACATCAAAACAAGACGTCTGTATATAATTTGAGCATTCAGCCTGGTGACCTCAACATTTAAAGGAATGGTTTAATTGTGAACAAAGTTGATGTCAACGTAAGACAGAGAACATATTTAGTACTTCTATAAGACAGAGAACATGTTAAGACAGAGAACATGTTTAGTACTTCTATAACTTCTGGTTTCCCAGACGGGTCAAAGTAGAGAAAGTAAAATAAACAGAGATAATTAGCCCTTCGCTAAGCCCCTCCCACTCCACTCTGTGATGGCGAGCTGTCCTTTTCACCCATTGAGATGCATGCTATGCTAAATGACGCTATCTGGCCCCAAATGAATCATTTCAGTAGCAAGAGTTTCAAAATGTCTTCTACATCTAGTCAACCAGGCCCGCAGTAGGCTATGCACTGGACAAATGTGCATGACATTATTTCAATAAACTAGAAATACCGAAACGTTAGAGAAACAGTATCCAACTCAATCAACTGTAATGACCGTCCGACAGGTCATTAAAGTAATGCACGGTAAGACTACGGTCATTAGTATTATTGCCATAATAATAATAATAATTATTATATCTCAAACTTATATAGCGCTTTTCTGAGTACCCAAATACTCTTTACATGGGGGGGCTTTACAGAGGTAACAACAAATTAAAAACAACTTTAATAGAAAAAAGGAAAAAAAAACACTAAAAGCTAAAGAACATTAAAAGACAGTGAAAAGGGTTAGCTAGAGGAGGCAATTTTGAAGAGGTGGGTATTGAGGGCGGTTTTGAAGGTTTGAAGGTGGGTCACCATCACCTAGGTGGGTCAGTCGTTTAACTTTCCCAACGATATGCTGGTAGGGGGGGGGGGAACCAGGTTATTGAGAGCATTGTAGGTGGTGAGCAGGATTTTGTTTAGTGAATTATTTGTTTGACGGGGAGCCAGTGTAGGTCGTGGAGGACGGGTGTGATGTGGACTCTGGATCGTGTACTGGTGAGCAGACGGGAGGCTGAGTTCTGAGTTTATTGAGGACTTTGGAGGTGGTGCCGTTGAGGATACTTCAATCCGGGATGTAATGAATGCGTGGACGAGTGTTACGACGGCTGGGAAAGTCAGAGAATGCCGGTGTTCCTGAGGTCAAAGAAGGCAGTTTTTGTGATCTGGTTCATGGGGGGGGGGGGGGGGGGGGGTTGTTACAGTGGAGCCATCAGTGTTGAGGGTGAAGTTCTGTGTGGGGGTGGTGAGACGTATTTCTGATTTGTTGCAGTTGAGTTTGAAGAGGTTATTTTGCATCCGTATTTTAATATCAGTGAGGCAGGTGGTGAGGGTGCAGTGAGTGGCAGCCGTGATGGTCTTGGTGGAGAGGTAGAGTTGTGTGTCGTCAGCGTAGCAGTGGAACTGGAGGTTGTGGTGACCTGAGGATCTGTCCAAGTGGTAGAAGGTAATTAATGAAAGTGGTGGCCCTGGATGGATCACAGTAGAAGCTCTTCTCTCCTTAGTGTGGATGAGCTGGTGAACTCTTAATGATCCAGACCAGGTGAAACTCTTCCCACATGTCTCACAACCAAATAGCTTCTATCCAGTATGAATCATCCTGTGTTTCTGGAAGCTATACATTTGAGCGAAGCTTTTCCCACATGTTTCACAGCTTCTCTCCAGTGTGAATGTTCCAGTGGCGTTTTAAGTTTGAAAAGTCAGTTAAACACTTCCCACATCTTGTGTTGTTCGAGGTTAGACATTTGGCTGGAGTTTTTCCCACATGTGTCGCAGAATTCGATGGTGTTTTTTGAGGTAGCAAACTGAAGTGAAGCTTTTTCCTCAGTGGTCACAGCTGTAACGCTTCTATCCAGTGTGAATCTTCTTGTGTCGTTCGAGGCTAGACATGTGGCTGAAGCTTTTACCACATGTTTCACAGCTGTAAGGCTTTTCCACAGTGTGAATTATCCGGTGAACTTTTAGATTATGCATTAGGCTGAAGCTTTTCCCACATGTGTCACAGCTGAAAGGCTTTTCTCCAGTGTGAATTATCCGGTGAACTTTTAAGTGTCCATACAGAGTAAAACACTTCCCACATGTTTCACAGCCAAATGGCTTCTCTCCTGTGTGAACCTTCTTGTGTTGTTCGAGGTGAGCATTTTGACTGAAGCTTTTCCCACATGTGTCACAGCTGTAAGGCTTTTCTCCAGTGTGAATTATATGGTGTTTTGTTAGTTGAGACATTTGGCTGAACCTTTTCCCACATGTGTCGCAGCTGTACGGCTTTTCTCCAGTGTGAATTCTCTGGTGAACTTTAAGATTGTAAACTGAATTGAAGCTTTTCCCACATTGGTCACAGCTGTAAGGCTTCTCTCCAGTGTGAATTATATGGTGTTTTGTTAGATCACCCCTATTGGTGAACCTTTTTCCACATTGGTCGCAGCTGTAAGGCTTTTCTCCAGTGTGAATTCTATGGTGTGTTGTTAGTCCAGACATACTGGTGAACCTTTTCCCACATGTGTCACAGCTGTAAGGCTTTTCTCCAGTGTGAATTATCTGGTGAACTTTAAGATTGTAAACTGAATTGAAGCTTTTCCCACATTCGTCACAGCTGTAAGGCTTCTCTCCAGTGTGAAATCTCTGGTGTTGTTTGAAATTGTAAACTGAAGTGAACCCTTTCCCACACTGGTCACAGCTGTAAGGCTTTTCTCCAGTGTGAATTATCTGGTGAACTTTAAGATTGTAAACTGAATGGAAGCTTTTCCCACATTGGTCACAGCTGTAAGGCTTCTCTCCAGTGTGAAATATCTGGTGTTGTTTGAAATTGTAAACTGAAGTGAACCCTTTCCCACACTGGTCACAGCTGTAAGGCTTTTCTCCAGTGTGAATTATCCGGTGAACTTTTAAGTGTCCATACTGAGTAAAACACTTCCCACATGTTTCACAACCAAAAGGCTTCTCTCCAGTGTGAACCTTCTTGTGTTGTTCGAGGTGAGCATTTTGGCTGAAGCTTTTCCCACATGTGTCACAGCTGTAAGGCTTTTCTCCAGTGTGAATTATATGGTGTTGTTTGAGAACGGAAACTCTACTGAAGCTCTTTCCACATTGGTCGCAGCTGTAAGGCTTCTCTCCAGTGTGAATCATCTGGTGTTGTTTGAGAACGGAAACTCTACTGAAGCTCTTTCCACATTGGTCACAGCTGTAAGGCTTTTCTCCAGTGTGAATTCTATGGTGTTTTGTTAGATCAGACTTACTGATTAACCTTTTCCCACACTGGTCACAGCTGTAAGGCTTTTCTCCAGTGTGATTTCTCTGGTGTATTTTGAGATGGGAAACGTGGGCGAAGTTTTTCCCACATTGGTTACAGCTGTAAGGCTTTTCTCCAGTGTGAATCCTCTGGTGTACTTTGAGATTGGAAAGTTTAGTGAAGCTTGTTCCGCATTGGTCACAGCTGTAAGGCTTTTCTCCAGTGTGATTTCTCTGGTGTATTTTGAGATGGGAAACGTGGGCGAAGTTTTTCCCACATTGGTTACAGCTGTAAGGCTTTTCTCCAGTGTGAATTCTCTGGTGTACTTTGAGACTGGAAAGGTGAGTGAAGCTTTTCCCACAATGCCCACAGCTATAAGGCTTTTCTCCAGTATGAATTCTATGGTGTTGTGTGAGATCAGACCTACTGGTGAACCTTTTCCCACATTGGGCGCAGCTGTAAGGCTTTTCTCCAGTGTGAAGTCTCTGGTGTACTTTGAGATTGGAAACTTGGGTGAAGCTTTTCCCACATTGGGCGCAGCTGTAAGGCTTTTCTCCAGTGTGAATTCTCTGGTGTGCTTTGAGATGGGAAACTTGGGTGAAGCTTTTTCCACACTGGTCGCAGCAGCAACGTTTTGCTTTAACTGAGGACAGAGTAGGACAGGTTTCTGAAACAGAAAACACACCTGGTTAGAGCTTCATGATCAATAATAACACCTGGTTAGAGCTTCATGATCAATAATCACATTGAGTTACATCACACTGGTCGCTACAATCTGAACGACCCTCGGATAATATACATCCTTTAACAAATGGCAATATGATTTGAGACGTCCTGGCCACACACTATGAGTTTGATCCCCAGCCGGGTCATACCAAAGACTCAGTGCCTCCCTGCTTGGCACTCAGCATCAAGGTTCAAGGTTAGCTTTATTGTCCCTTGCGGGAACTGGTTTGCAGCCAGATCATAGTAAAAGTACACAAAACAACAGCATTCAATACAAGACTAAGATCTAAGAACAGGGCACTAGAGACAGAGACTAGAGACCCCCCCCTCTTCATCAATGGGGAAGAGGTAGAAAGAGTTTCCTCCTTCCGGTTCCTAGGGACCACCATCCATGAATCCGTATCATGGGATCTTAACACCAGTCTCATAATAAGCAAATCACACCAGCGTCTCTATTTCCTGCGGCAGCTTAAGAAGTTCAAAGTCAGCCAAGCAGCCATGACTCACTTCTACAGGGCCACTATTGAAAGTGTTCCCACCTTCTCCATGCTTGTCTGGTTTGGTCACACAACCTCTCAAGACAAATTAAAGCTTGAAAGAGTAGTATGTCGCGCATCAAAAAACATAGGATGTAGCCTCCCTATATACACTTTCCTCACTCTATTCCACCAGAATAATTAGGAAGGCAAATAAAATCATTGCAGACAACTCCCACCCTGCACATCACCTCTTCAATCTCCATCCAGAGCTCTACATGTCGCTTCAGGGATAGCACTTACCCCGTAGCCATTAGACATCTGAACTCATAGTACATGCATATAGCACTTAAAAAACTGAATCTTGAATCTTGATACAATGCTAAAGTGCATTAGTAGCAGTATGTGCAAAGGGGCAAGAATAAAGTGCTATCTGCTGTTCAGCAGTTGAATAGCAGCCGAGACAAAGGACAGTTTGAACCGATTAGTCTTTGTGGCGGAACACCCTCAGCCCACGACCTGAGGGCAACAGTTCAAACTCAGACCGAAGTGGGTGATCCGATACCTCCAGGAGGGAGGAGGCTCTCTTTAAGCATCTGCCTCTTGTACAGTTCTATGAGTTGGGCTTGGGTTCTCCCAGAAATGTTACTGGCCACTCCCCCCAATCCATAGAGGGTTGGATCGGGGGTAAGTCCCTGTGACATACTAGCGTCATGTCCAGGGGGTGTACATCAAGCTGCCTCACGCTACAGAAACAGGAGATAGACTCCTGCCTTATGGGCCTCATGGCCTGCCAGGACTGCCTAAGAAAACAACTGGCAGATTACAACTTGTCCAAAATGCAGCAGCCAGAATTTTAACTAGAACTAAGATGAGAGAACATATTACTCATGAAAGGTGCTATACAAATAAAGTTTTATTATTATTATTATTTTTTATTATTACAGAAACAGGAGATAGGCTCCTGCCCTGTGGGCCTCATGGCTACAGAAACAGGAGATAGGCTCCTGCCCACAGAAACAGGAGATAGGCTCCTGCCCTATGGGCCTCATGGCTACAGAAACAGGATATAGGCTCCTGCCCCTATGGGCCTAATGGCTACAGAAACAGGAGATAGGCTCCTGCCCACAGAAACAGATAGGCTCCTGCCCCTATGGGCCTCATGGCTACAGAAACAGGAGATAGGCTCCTGCCCCTATGGGCCTAATGGCTACAGAAACAGGAGATAGGCTCCTGCCCACAGAAACAGGAGATAGGCTCCTGCCCCTATGGGCCTCATGGCTACAGAAACAGGATATAGGCTCCTGCCCCTATGGGCCTCATGGCTACAGAAACAGGAGATAGGCTCCTGCCCCTATGGGCCTAATGGCTCGGCAAGGCTATACTTACTTTTATAACACGATAACTCAAACTATACCATTGCTATTAATAATTAAACAGTAATGTAGTGACATTAACATGTTAACAGTAAAACAGATCAAACCTGTTATAACAGTAATATAGTAACATTAACATAACAGTAAAACAGAACAAACCTGTTATAACTCTGGGTTCCATAGTCTGGTCTGGAGAGTTGATCTCCTCCTTCACTCTGTGATCCATTGTCTGGTCTGGAGAGTTGATCTCCTCCTTCACTCTGGGATCCATTGTCTGGTCTGGAACGCAGGAATTAAAGGACAAATTCACCCACTTTCATTGTATCTTCATATAAGATAGCATCAAGGGTTGTATTGGGGGTAAGTCCCTGTGACATACTAGCATCATGTCCAGGGGGTGTACTTGTACATCAAGCTGCCTCACGCTACAGAAACAGGAGATAGGCTCCTGCCCCTATGGGCCTCATAGCTACAGAAACAGGAGATAGGCTCCTGCCCCTATGGGCCTCATGGCTACAGAAACAGGAGATAGGTTCCTGCCCCTATGGGCCTCACGGCTACAGAAACAGGAGATAGGCTCCTGCCCCTATGGGCCTCATGGCTACAGAAACAGGAGATAGGCTCCTGCCCCTATGGGCCTCATGGCTACAGAAACAGGAGATAGGCTCCTGCCCCTATGGGCCTCATGGCTACAGAAACAGGAGATAGGCTCCTGCCCTATGGGCCTCATGGCTACAGAAACAGGAGATAGGCTCCTGCCCCTATGGGCCTCATGGCTACAGAAACAGGAGATAGGCTCCTGCCCTGTGGGCCTCATGGCTACAGAAACAGGAGATAGGCTCCTGCCCCTATGGGCCTCATGGCTACAGAAACAGGATATATAGGCTCCTGCCCCTATGGGCCTCATGGCTCGGCAAGGCTATACTTACTTACTTATAACACGATAACTCAAACTATACCATTGCTATTAATAATTAAACAGTAATGTAGTGACATTAACATGTTAACAGTAAAACAGATCAAACCTGTTATAACAGTAATATAGTAACATTGACATAACAGTAAAACAGAGCAAACCTGTTATAACAGTAATATAGTAACATTAACATAATAACAGTAAAACAGAACAAACCTGGTATTCGGTGTAACTTGATCACTGCTCCCTCCATCCTCCTCTGATGTGTTGTCTGTCTGTCTGTCTGTCTGTCTGTCTGTCTGTCTGTAACAAGCTCTGGATGTGTTCACTCTATGCTGCACTACTCCTCAATGAGAGAGAGAGAGAGAGAGAGAGAGAGAGAGAGAGAGAGAGAGAGAGAGGGGGGGGGGGCTTAGGGACACAGAGACAGAGGGGTTGATTCATGCACAGCAGCAGCAGCTGGTTTGGGTTAGGGCTGGTTGTCATAGCAACCTGCATGGGGCCCCATTGATCAACCTTAAACCCCCCTCCACACACACACACACACACACACACATGCACGTCACACACACACACACACACAACACACACCCTCCCCCACACATGCGCACACACACACACACACACACACACACACACAGTCACACACGCACTCTAACTCAAACATCTTCTAGTCCAGGGGTTCTCATAGTTTTTGGCTTGGGAACCGGGAGGGAGGGAGGGAGGGAGGGAGGGGGGGGGGGGAGAGGGGGGAGGGGAGGGGAGGGGAGGGGAGGGGAGGGGAGGGGAGGGGAGGGAGGGGAGGGGAGGGGAGGGGAGGGGCACTGGGCAGCAACACCGCCGGGTAATCTCCACACTGATTTGAGACTTGAGAAAAAAGACCCATCTCTGCCAAAATATCCCCAAACAATGTCTGGGGAACAGAACTGTTCCTTTTCCTACTACTTTTACTTTAATTAAAAGCTAGATGCAGTGGCTATAATTGGGTCAAGGATCTCGCTTTCGTGAGAAATGGTGTACGAGATTAGTAATACATTGGTCAAATCGGGTCAAATCATGATAAGTCACTCATTTTTAGACCATCTGGGGGAAATACATAAATAAATTGATTGTGAAGTTGTGTTGAGTTGTGTAGGTGATTGTGAAGTTGTGTTGAGTTGTGTAGGTGATTGTGAAGTCGTGTTGAGTTGTGTAGGTGATTGTGAAGTTGTGCTGAGTTGTGTAGGTGATTGTGAAGTTGTGTTGAGCTGTGTAGGTGATTGTGAAGTTGTGTTGAGTTGTGTAGGTGATTGTGAAGTTGTGTTGAGTTGTGTAGGTGATTGTGAAGTTGTGCTGAGTTGTGTAGGTGATTGTGAAGTGAGATTTCTCAAATTTGATGCAGAAAAATATGTTTAACAGTGATATATAATATCTAACCTTTTCACAGTAAAATACTATCACATGTTCCATATATTGTACTCACACACTGTCCCGGGTAGCAAACCCGCCCTGGTGGAGATATGCACCTTTCTAGTTCATGATTTTATACATAGGCTACATGTAATAATAATAATAATAATAATAATACATTGTCTCAGATGTAGCAGCAATTAATAAATGACAGGAATTCAGAATCAAGAGGGATTTATTTGTCGTATTCATAAAGGTACAATCAGAACTTTCAGCATTCAGCCTGGTCATGGTGACCAATGTTGGTCTTATAATTAATTAATCAACGAATGAACGAATTAATGACAAATAATAAAGTTTGTTCAATAAAACATACATTAACCACTTCAACCCTATACATTTTGGCCATTTGAAAATATGAGATTTGCATCTTTTGAGATTTGAATCTTTTGTTCTCTTATCTTAAGAGAACAAAAGAGAAAAAGAGAATACAGTACATTGACAAAACAATACATTAACACAATTAAAACAAAACATGTGTGAGCACGTCATAAGGATCCCGAAATATTGGTGCCTCTGACGTGTGAGGACGTCCTAGCGACGTCCTAGCGACGTCCCAGCGACGCAAGAATATTCAGAATTTTCCTATTTTTTTATTTTCTGCTCCTCGTCCGTCTCTCCCGCAAAATATGAATGCTTTTTGGAGTGTAAAACAATATATTAAGATGATCGGGGATGTGAGGTATCTTTGTAAAGTCAACTTTTTTAGGCAAGTGTTTTCTGTTTCATGGCTTTCAAAGTAAAAGCGATCACACAACTCTGGCACTCTATAGCCTTTATTTTGAAGGCACTCCCGGTACTAAATGTGTTAAAGGGACACTTCACCCTTTAGATATTTTAGATTGTAGCAGTGAGTCTCTGATGTCATGGACACTGGGCTCACTTCCTTCTTGGACTACAATTCCCAAAATACTTTGGTGCACTGCTCCTCCTTGTGGGTAGGGGGAGGGCTGTCTTACTGAGTACACATGTAGTCCAGGAAGTAAGTGATCCCAGTGTCCATGACATCAGAGACACTGGGCTCACTGATACAATCTAAAATATCTAAAACCACATATTACACACATAAAGACCCCCAGGAAAGTGTTCTAAAGCTCCTAAATGTCATTAATATATATTTTTAGCAAAAAGGGTGAAGTGTCCCTTTAAACATGTCGACACAGAACAATACACTTACAACATCAACAAAACATAGATGCTCTCCAAACCACTCAAACACTACATCAACACCAGAAGCAACTGAAACACCTAACAAAATACTAATAATAGTGATAATGACAATAATAAAAAATTAAGAGAAAGATTCAAAGAATAATCAAGCATTAAAGTACACACCTCTCTCCAAAGTACAAATGGGTTTCAGGTCTACAAGCAAAGAAGCCTTGAAAATGTTAAATGATGTAATTGATCTCAAATAAACAGACAAGTTGTTCCAATCAGACGGAGCTTTAAACTTTAATTCTAAGAAGTAAATAAGTATATCAAAATGAAAACGACTACATTGACTATATCGTATCGTTTTGCAATGCAAATAATCAATTGTATTAATACTACATTTTTGTGTGTGGTGTTTTGTCTGGGGTTTAATTACTTAGTTTAAAACAATGTCAATGTATTTTAAATAGTTACTGTATCAATTGATGTATCAAAAGTCATTGAATCGTATCGTATCACATAATGAACCAATATCGTCCATGTATCGCATCGTCAACCATGTATCGTCATAATTATGGTATCGCTGTTAAAGGGGAATTTCTCCCTAACCCTTTTTTTTTACAAAAGTGGATATATGTATATTGACCCAAAAAAGAATATTAAAAAATAAATAAAGATATATGGCGCTGGTCCTTTAAGAAAAGCGTAGGAGGGGTCGAACGCCAGCACACGTAGACCAAGGAAGCTCTGAGAAGGAAGTGAAGTGGTCACGTGACTGGGCTGCGCCATGACACTTTCATGGACACTTTCATGGGAACCAAACTACCCGGAAGTTTGGCAGAATGCATTGGAGTCAATGAGAGTTCAGTGACCAGCTCATGAACAAACACTATTTATGAACAATTGAGACCTTTTGTAAAGTAATCACTTCTGGAAAATAACAGAAGACATGTAACACATTATTGTCTGCTGTGTTGTTATTCGATGTGTACACTGTGTAATTTTTTATAGAGGTATGGTATCTCTATAAAAATAGAGATACCATAAAGTACAAAGTACATTTCTGAACGCACGCAAGTATCGCGAGACTTCCCACCGTTTCCTGTCTGGCAGCCAAATATCGCGATACTTTGGAGCCAGAAACGACACCTGCTGCTGTTTAGTTCCTCAGATAAAATGATATACTGTGCACTCTGTGCACATCGAAAAGTAAGTGATTAGAAAACAACCTGTGATATGTCTTCTGTTATTTTCCAGAGGTGATTACCTTACAAAAGGTCTCAATTGTTCATGAATAATGTTTGTTATGAGCTGGTCCAGCCGGCTCCATTCACTGCCATGTATTCATTGCACTTCCTGTGTGAGTTTGGCTCCCATGAAAGTGTACATGAAAGTGTCATGGCGCAGCCCAGTCACGTGACCACTTCACTTCCTTCTTAGAGCTTCCTTGACATAGACCAGGAAGAGTGCAGCAACAACACTTCATGGACTAACCTGTCACATCGTCTAGATCAGATGTAAACAAAAGACTAAAACTAAGGCTTTTCTCCTGTGTGAATTCTACGGTGTATTTTTTGAGTAGACATGGTGAACTTTTTCCCACACTGGTCGCAGCTGTAACACCTCCAGTGTGAATCTTCTTGTGATATTTGAGGCTATGCATGATACTGAAGCTTTTCCCACACTGGTCGCAGCTGTACGGCTTTTCTCCTGTGTGAATTCTCTGGTGTACTTTGAGATTGGAAACTAATTTGAAGCTTTTTCCACATTGGTCACAGCTGTAAGGCTTTTCTCCAGTGTGGATTATCTGGTGTACTTTGAGTCCGGAAAGGTATGTGAAGCTTTTCCTACATTGGTCACAGCTATAAGGCTTTTCTCCAGTATGAAGTCTATGGTGTTGTGTTAGAGCAGACCTACTGGTGAACCTTTTCCCTCATTGGTCACAGCTGTAAGGCTTCTCTCCAGTGTGACTTCTCTGGTGTGCTTTAAGACTGGAAATGTGAGTGAAGCTTTTCCCACATTGGTCGCAGCTGTAAGGCTTCTCTCCAGTGTGAATTCTATGGTGTACTTTGAGATAGGAAAGTGTTGTGAAGCTTTTCCCACATTGGTTACAGCTGTAAGGCTTTTCCCCTGTGTGAATTGTCTGGTGAACTTTAAGATTGTAAACTGAATTGAAGCTTTTCCCACATTGGTCACAGCTGTAAGGCTTCTCTCCAGTGTGAATTCTCTGGTGTCCTTTGAGATGTTGAAGTGAAGTGAAGCTTTTCCCACATGTGTCGCAGCTGTACGGCTTTTCTCCAGTGTGAATTCTCTGGTGTGCTTTGAGATGGGAAACTTGGGTGAAGCTTTCCCCACATTGGTCACAGCTGTAAGGCTTCTCTCCAGTGTGAATTCGCTGGTGTACTTTGAGTACGGAAAGATATTTGAAGCTTTTCCCACATTTTTCACAGCTGTAAGGCCTTTCTCCAGTGTGAATTGTCTGGTGTTCTTTGAGACTCTTATCTCTAGTGAAGCTTTTTCCACATTGGTCACAGCTGTAAGACCTCTCTCCAGTGTGAATTCTCTGGTGTCGTTGTAAGTGTCCATACTGAGTAAAACACTTCCCACATGTTTCACAACCAAAAGGCTTCTCTCCAGTGTGAGATCTCTGGTGTGCTTTAAGACTGGGAATGTGAGTGAAGCTTTTCCCACATTGGTCGCAGCTGTAAGGCTTTTCTCCAGTGTGAATTCTCTGGTGTACTTTGAGTTGGTAAACTCTACCGAAGCTCTGTCCACATTGGTCGCAGCTGTACGGCTTTTCTCCAGTGTGCATTCTCTGGTGAATATTTAAGTTGCTATTCTGATTAAAACACTTCCCACATGTTTCACAACCAAAAGGCTTCTCTCCAGTGTGAATTCTCTGATGTGCTTTAAGACTGGAAAGTTTAGGGAAGCTTTTTCCACACTGGTCGCAGCAGCAACGTTTTGCTTTAACTGAGGACAGAGTAGGACAGGTTTCTGAAACAGAAAACACACCTGGTTAGAGCTTCATGATCAATAATAACACCTGGTTAGAGCTTCATGATCAATAATCACATTGAGTTACATCACGCTGGTCGCTACCATCTGAACGACCCTCGGTTGCTAGCTTACATGACTAACGTGGTTTTAGGGTTTTTATTGAGTCAGATTGGCCTCGCTAATATCTATCCCGTCGCTAGGCAACGCTCGCTTCCACTGTGGTCCGTCAGTTAAATGTTTCCCTCCGCCCACTTCCACTAGAAGCGTGATCTCTGGCAGCGTTTCCTGTCAGGGGAGTGCGCTGCCCGTCACTAAGTAGTTAAATCCACTTATCCAGAACCGCCAAATCCAACCAAAATGTCCATATATGGGCATGAAAGGACAGATATCTCCATATATGGAGACACAGGTAGACAGACGGATACAGAGAACTCCATATATGGGCATGAAAGGGACACAGACAGACAGACGGCTACAATGTGTTCTCTGACACTCTGACTCAGATGTTGAATCTTGAATTACCGCATGAATGTAATGCACAATCTATGTAAAGGTGTATGAATGTGTGAATGTAATGCACAGTCTATGTAAAGCGTCTTGGATAAATGCACCATTTACCATTTTAGGATACATGGGCATATGGGGGGGGATGGGCATTGTGTAAAGTCCTTGTGGCCTGTGGTGAACGTCTGTGGTAAATGTCTGTGGTAAATGTCTGTGGTAAACGCCTGTGGTATAGTCTGTGGTAAACGTATGAAGAGTGCAAACTGACTGTGGTTCTCGAGATATGTGGATTACAGACGTAGGTAGAGAGACTTATTTATTGTAAGTGAAATAGAGAATTAGAGAATTCAACAATTAACTTACTGAAGTTCTGGAGGTCTCCAGGTTTGTCCCTGGATGGAGAGTTGCTCTCCACCTGCACTCTGGGATCCATTGTCTGGTCCGGAGAGTTGATCTCCTCCTTCACTCTGGGATCCATTGTCTGGTCTGGAACGCAGGAATTAAAGGACAAATTCACCCACTTTCATTGTATCTTCATATAAGATAGCATCAAGGGTTTGGATCAGGGGTAAGTCCCTGTGACATACTAGCGTCATGTCCAGGGGGTGTACTTGTACATCAAGCTGCCTCACGCTACAGAAACAGGAGATAGGCTCCTGCCCTATGGGCCTCATGGCTACAGAAACAGGAGATAGGCTCCTGCCCTATGGGCCTCATGGCTACAGAAACAGGAGATAGGCTCCTGCCCTATGGGCCTCATGGCTACAGAAACAGGAGATAGGCTCCTGCCCTATGGGCCTCATGGCTACAGAAACAGGAGATAGGCTCCTGCCCCTATGGGCCTCATGGCTACAGAAACAGGAGATAGGCTCCTGCCCCTATGGGCCCCATGGCTACAGAAACAGGAGATAGGCTCCTGCCCTATGGGCCTCATGGCTACAGAAACAGGAGATAGGCTCCTGCCCTATGGGCCTCATGGCTACAGAAACAGGAGATAGGCTCCTGCCCCTATGGGCCTCATGGCTACAGAAACAGGAGATAGGCTCCTGCCCTATGGGCCTCATGGCTACAGAATCAGGAGATAGGCTCCTGCCCTATGGGCCTCATGGTTACAGAAACAGGAGATAGGCTCCTGCCCCTATGGGCCTCATGGCTACAGAAACAGGAGATAGGCTCCTGCCCTATGGGCCTCATGGCTACAGAAACAGGAGATAGGCTCCTGCCCTATGGGCCTCATGGTTACAGAAACAGGAGATAGGCTCCTGCCCCTATGGGCCTCATGGCTCGGCAAGGCTACTTACTTACTTACTTATAACACGATAACTCAAAATATACCATTGCTATTAATAATTAAACAGTAACGTAGAGTAGGGCTGACCTCGATTAGTCGAATAGTCGACTAATCGATCGGAACGGGTCTCAGTCGACTGACCACCTCTTACGCCAGGGCTCCACTGGGCGCGTTGCGTCTCCGTCGCGTCACGCGTGCGGCATGAGAACGTCAACGTCACGCTAGAGGTGCTCCACCGCAGGCTTTTGAAAACTGCGCGTCAGCAACATTATTTTATACATGACTGGACGCGTGCGTGCGTCAAAAAACGAACCGGGGCAAATTTTTTTGTCACCGAACGCAGCACAACGCAATGCAACGCGGGCAGTGGAGCCACCCTCCATTGATTAAAAGGGCACATTCCCGACACTGACGGAGACGCGCCGCAGACGCGCCCAGTGGAGCCCTGGCGTTAGTCGACTGAGCAAAACAAAAAAGAAAAGTATATAAAAATACAATATTTACAAAAATATACAAAAATATTGTATTATTCCACTAGGTCTGTGGGGGACATAAACACATTTGAACATTCTGACTGTTCAAATCTCCTATGTGCATGTGGAGTGTGTCTGCCTGTGTGGCAATGTGCCACTGCCTGTGACTTGAATCGCACAGTGCGCTGGCCTGATAGACTGGGACAGCCCTAATGTAGTGACATTAACATGTTGACAGTAACACAGATCAAACCTGTTATAACAGTAATATAGTAACATTAACATATTAACAGTAAAACAGAACAAACCTGGTATTCGGTGTAACTTGATCACTGGAGTAAAGTTCAGCATCACTGCTCCCTCCATCCTCCTCTGATGTGTTGTCTGTCTGTCTGTCTGTCTGTCTGTCTGTCTGTCTGTCTGTCTGTCTGTCTGTCTGTCTGTCTGTCTGTCTGTCTGTCTGTCTGTAACAAGCTCTGGATGTGTTCACTCTATGCTGCACTACTCCTCAATGAGAGGCAGAGAGAGAGAGAGAGAGAGAGAGAGAGAGAGAGAGAGAGAGAGAGAGAGAGAGAGAGAGAGAGAGAGAGAGAGAGAGAGAGAGAGAGAGAGAGAGGGGTGGGGCTTAGGGACACACAGAGAGAGAGAGAGAGGGGGGGGGGGGGGGCTTAGGGACACAGAGACAGAGGGGTTGATTTATGCACAGCAGCAGCTGTTGTCATAGCAACCAGCTAGTCTTGCATTCCTGCATGGGTTCCATTGTTCAACCTTAAACCCCCCTCCACACACACACTCACTCACACACACACACACACACACACACACACACACACACACACACACACACACACACACACACACACACGCACGTCACATCCACACACATGCACACACACAACACACACACCCTCCCCCGCACATGCGCACCGACACACACCCACACACACACACACGCACGTCACATCCACACACACACACACACAACACACACACCCTCCCCCGCACATGCGCACCGACACACACACACACCCACCCACACACCCACGCGCACCGACACACACACACACACACACACACACACACACACACACACTCTAACTGAGTCATGAGCCGGGAGGGGAGGGGAGGGGAGGGGAGGGGAGGGGAGGGGAGGGGAGGGGAGGGGAGGGGCACTGGGCAGCAACACCGCCGGGTAATCTCCACACTGACTTGAGACTTGAGAAAAAAGACCCATCTCTGCCAAAATATCCCCAAACAATGTCTGGGGAACAGAAGTGTTCCTTTTCCTACTACTTTTACTTTAATTAAAAGCTAGATGCAGTGGCTATAATTGGGTCAAGGATCTCGCTTTCGTGAGCAATGGTGTACGAGATTAGTAATACATTGGTCAAATTGGGTCAAATCATGCTAAGTCACTCATTTTTAGACCATCTGGGAGAAATACATAAATAAATTGATTGTGAAGTTGAAGTTGTGAAGTAGACATGTGATAGTATTTTACTGTGTAAAGGTTATATATTATATCACTGTTAAAGGTATATTCAGTGAATTCACTCAAAAAACCTTAGGTTTGTTTTTTGCTCTCTATCCTGATTGGATGAAAGGCTTAGGTCCCAGCCAAAAACGAAACCTAAGGTTTTTTGAGTGAATTCACTGAATATACCTTTACACAGTGAAATACTATCACATGTTCCATGTATTGCACTCACACACTGTCCCGGGTAGCAAACCCGCCCTGGTGGAGATATGCACCTTTCTAGTTCATGATTTTATACATAGGCTACATGTAATAATAATAATAATAATAATAATAAATTGTCTCAGATGTAGCAGTAATTAATAAATGACAGGAATTCAGAATCAAGAGGGATTTATTTGTCGTATTCATAAAGGTACAATCAGAACTTTCAGCATTCAGCCTGGTCATGGTGACCAATGTTGGTCTTATAATGAATGAATCAATCAATCAATCAATCAATCAACAACTGAATGACAAATAATAAAGTTTGTTCAATAAAACATACATTAACCACTTCAACCCTATACATTTTGGCCATTTTTAAAATATGAGATTTGCATCTTTTGAGATTTTAATATTTTGTTCTCTTATCTTAAGAGAACAAAAGAGAAAAACAGAATACAGTACATTGACAAAACAATACATTAAAGGGACACTTCACCCTTTTTGCGAAAAAATATATGTTAATGACGTTTAGAAGCTTTAGAACACTTTCCCGGGGGTCTTTATGTGTGTAATATGTGGTTTTAGATATTTTAGATTGTAGCAGTGAGCCCAGTGTCTCTGATGTCATGGACACTGGTCTCACTTCCTTCCTGGACTACAATTCCCAAAATACTTTGGTGCACTGCTCCTCCTTGTGGGTAGGGGGAGGGCTGTCTTACTGAGTACACATGTAGTTCAGGAAGTAAGTGATCCCAGTGTCCATGACATCAGAGACACTGGGCTCACTGATACAATCTAAAATATCTAAAACCACATATTACACACATAAAGACCCCCAGGAAAGTGTTCTAAAGCTCCTAAATGTCATTAATATATATTTTTAGCAAAAAGGGTGAAGTGTCCCTTTAAACATGTCGACACAGAACAATAAACTTACAACATCAACAAAACATAGATGCTCTCCAAACCACTCAAACACTACATCAAGACCAGAAGCAACTGAAACACCTAACACTATACTAATAACAGTGATAATAATGACAATAATAAGAAATTAAGAGAAAGATACAAAGAATAATCAAGCATTAAAGTACACACCTCTCTCCAAAAATCTAAAACGAGTACAAATGGGTTTCAGGTCTACAAGCAAAGAAGCCTTGAAAATGTTAAATGATGTAATTGATCTCAAAGAAACAGACAAGTTGTTCCAATCAGACGGAGCTTTAAACTGTAAAGATTAGATGTTGTGGGAACAGAAAAATAAAGTTGTTGAGTATGTCTATATGTATATTCAGTGATTTCACTTAATTCAAATATCACTTTATTTAGTGGATAATACTATAGAGTGTGCTGTCTATGGGTGTAACGATATAGTAACTGCATCGGAAAATAGATTTTAATTCCAAGAAGTATATCGAAATGAAAACGACAACATTGACTATGTATCGTATCGTATCGTTTTGCTATGCAAATAATCGATTGTATTAATACTACATTTTTGTGTGTGGTGTTTTGTGTGGGGTTTGATTACTTAAAGGACCACTTCACCACTTTTCAACCTATATTCATATAATAGGTCCTCACTAATAATCATGGTAAAATGGCACGATTCTTGTCTACTCGGTCTGTGTCTCATAGGAGGGCTGTGGGCAGTTCAGAAACCGTCTTCCAGTGACATCATCGGTGGGGAATACAAGCTAACTAGTCCTGAAAAGTTGCAATGCGAAAATGGAAGCCATCGTTCTTACGATAATAAAAATCTAAACATTTTTGTAACAATATCTTGTTTAAAGAAATAATCTGCCTAATGATGATGTCACTGGAAGACTGGTTCTAAACTGCCCACAGCCGTCCTATGAGACACAGACTGAGTAGAACAAAATTGTGCCATTTTATCATGATTATTAGTGAGGACCTATTATATGAAGATAGTTTGAAAAGTGGTGAAGTGGTCCTTTAATTTAAAATGTCAATGCATTTTAAATAGTTACTGTATCAATTTCAAGTCATTGAATCGTATCGTATCACATAATGAACCAATATCGTCCATGTATCGAATCGTCAACCATGTATCGTGATAATTATGGTATCGCTGTTAAAGGGGAATTTCTCCCTAACCCTTTTTTTTTACAAAAGTAAGTGGATAATGTGTGTATTGACCCAAAAGAAAATATTACAAAATAAATAAAAATATAGGGCGCTGGTCCTTTAAGAAAAGCGTAGGAGGGGTCTAACGCCAGCACACGCAGACCAGGAAGAGAGCAACAACACTTCATGGACTAACCTGTCACATCGTCTAGATCAGATGTAAACTAAAAAATAAAACTAAGGCTTTTCTCCTGTGTGAATTCCACGGTGTATTTTTGAACTTGAACTTTTTCCCACACTGGTCGCAGCTGTAGGGCTTTTCTCCTGTGTGAATCTTCTTGTGACATTTGAGGTTAAATCCATCTTGAAGCTTTTCCCAGCTTTAAGGCTTTTCTCCAGTGTGCATTCTCTGGTGTCGTGTGAGATCAGACCTACTGGTGAACCTTTCCCCACATTGGGCGCAGCTGTAAGGCTTTTCTCCAGTGTGAATTATCTGGTGTACTTTGAGACTGGAAAGGTGAGTGAAGCTTTTCCCACAATGCCCACAGCTGTAAGGCTTTTCTCCAGTATGAATTCTATGGTGTTGTGTTAGATCAGACCTAGTGGTGAACCTTTTCCCACAATGGTCACAATAGTAAGGCTTTTCTCCAGTGTGAATTCTCTGGTGTACTTTGATATAGGCATCTGAAGTGAAGCTTTTTCCACATTGGTCACAGCTGTAAGGCTTTGCTCCAGTGTGACTTATCTGGTGTAATTTGAGACTGGAAAGGCGAGTGAAGCTTTTTCCACATTGTTTACAGCTGTAAGGCTTTTCTCCAGTGTGAATTATATAGTGTCCTGTTAGATCAGACCTAGTGATGAACCTTTTCTCACATTTGTCACAATAGTAAGGCTTTTCTCCAGTGTGAATTCTCTGGTGTCGTTTGAAAGTGGAAACTTCAGTGAAGCTTTTTCCGCATTGGTCACAGCTGTAAGGCTTCTCTCCAGTGTGCATTCTCTGGTGTCGTGTGAGATCAGACCTAGTGGTGAACCTTTTCCCACATTGGTCACAGCTGTAAGGCTTTTCTCCAGTGTGACTTATCTGGTGTAATTTGAGACTGGAAAGTTGAGTGAAGCTTTTTCCGCATTGGTCACAGCTGTAAGGCTTTTCTCCAGTGTGCATTCTCTGGTGTACTTTGAGGTTGGAAACTTCAGTGAAGCTTTTTCCGCATTGGTCACAGCTGTAAGGCTTTTCTCCAGTGTGCATTCTCTGGTGTCGTTCGAAATTGGAAAGTTGAGTGAAGCTTTTTCCGCATTGGTCACAGCTGTAAGGCTTTTCTCCAGTGTGAATTTTCTGGTGTCGTTTGAAAGTTGAAAGTGCAGTGAAGCTTTTTCCACATGTTTCACAACCAAAAGGCTTCTCTCCAGTGTGAATCCTCTTGTGACATTTGAGGGTATCCATTTTCTTGAAGCTTTTCCCACATGTGTCACAGCTGTAAGGCGTCTCTCCAGTGTGAATCCTCTGGTGTACTTTGAGATTGGAACGTAAAGTGAAGCTTTTCCCACATTGGTCACAGCTGTAAGGTTTTTCTCCTGTGTGAATTATCTGGTGTGCTTTGAGATTGGAAACTTGGGTGAAGCTTTCCCCACATTGGTCACAGCTGTAAGGCTTTTCTCCAGTGTGAATTCTCTGGTGTATTTTGAGACTCATATCTCTAGTGAAGCTTTTTCCACATTGGTCACAGCTGTAAGGCTTTTCTCCTGTGTGAATTCTCTGGTGTACTTTGAGATTTGAAAGGAATGTGAAGCTTTTCCTACATTGGTCACAGCTATAAGGCTTTTCTCCAGTATGAATTATATGGTGTTGTGTTAGAGCAGACCTACTGGTGCACCTTTTCCCACATTGGTCACAGCTGTAAGGCTTTTCTCCAGTATGAATTCTCTGGTGTATTTTGAGACTCTTATCTGTAGTGAAGCTTTTTCCACATTGGTCGCAGCTGTAAGGCTTCTCTCCAGTGTGAATTCTCTGGTGTACTTTGAGACTATTATCTGCAGTGAAGCTTTTTCCACATTGGTCGCAGCTGTAAGGCTTCTCTCCAGTGTGACTTTTCTGGTGTGTTGTTAAATTAGACATACTGATGAACCTTTTCCCACATTGGTCACAGCTGAAAGGCTTCTCTCCAGTGTGAATTCTCTGGTGTACTTTAAAATATAAACGTGTAGTAAAGCTTTTTCCACATTGGTCGCAGCTGTAAGGCTTTTCTCCAGTGTGACCTTTCTGGTGTCGTGTTAAATTAGACATACTGATGAACCTTTTCCCACATTGGTCGCAGCTGTAAGGCTTCTTCTCTCCAGTGTGAATTATCTGGTGTGCTTTAAGACTGGAAAGTGAAGGGAAGCTTTTTCCACACTGGTCGCAGCAGCAACGTTTTGCTTTAACTGAGGACAGAGTAGGACAGGTTTCTGAAACAGAAAACACACCTGGTTAGAGCTTCATGATCAATAATAACACACCTGGTTAGAGCTTCATGATCAATAATCACACCTGGTTAGAGCTTCAACGACCCTCGGTTGCTAGGCAATTACCGCATGCATGTAATGCACAGTCTATGTAAAGGTGTGTGGATGTGTGTGTGAATGGGTGAATGTAATGCACAATCTATGTAAAGGTGTGTGAATGTGTGTGTGAATGGGTGAATGTAATGCACAGTCTATGTAAAGGTGTGTGGATGTGTGTGTGAATACGTGAATGTAATGCACAGTCTATTTAAAGGTGTGTGAATGTAATGCACAGTCTATGTAAAGGTGTATGAATGTCTGTGTGAATGTGTGAATGTAATGCACAATCTATGTAAAGGTGTGTGAATGTGTGTGTGAATGGGTGAATGTAATGCACAGTCTATGTAAAGGTGTGTGAATGGGTGAATGTAATGCACGCACAGTCTATGTAAAGGTGTGTGAATGTGTGTGTGAATGGGTGAATGTAATGCACAGTCTATGTAAAGGTGTGTGAATGTGTGTGTGAATGTGTGAATGTAATGCACAATCTATGTAAAGGTGTGTGAATGTGTGTGTGAATGGGTGAATGTAATGCACAATCTATGTAAGGTGTATGAATGTGTGTGTGAATGGGTGAATGTAATGCACAGTCTATGTAAAGCTGTGTGAATGTAATGCACAGCCTATGTAAAGGTGTGTGAATGTGTGTGTGAATGGGTGAATGTAATGCACAGTCTATGTAAAGGTGTATGAATGTGTGTGTGTGAATGGGTGAATGTAATGCACAGTCTATGTAAAGGTGTGTGAATGGGTGAATGTAATGCACAGTCTATGTAAAGGTGTGTGAATGTGTGTGTGTGAATAAGGTTCTCGAGATATGTGGATTACAGACGTAGGTAGAGAGACGTATTTGTTGTAAGTGAAATAGAGAATTTGAGAATTAAACCATTAAAGATGGAACTTACTGAAGTTCTGGAGGTCTCCAGGTTTGTCCCTGGATGGAGAGTTGCTCTCCACCTGCACTCTGAGTTCCATAGTCTGGTCTGGAACTAAGGAATTAAAGGACAAGTTCACCCACTGTCATTGTATCTTCATATAAGTCGTCCTCACTCTGTGTGGATCTGTGTGTGTGCCTGTGAGTGAAGACTGCAAACTGACTGTGAAAAGTGTACTTTGCACTCAATTCGGCCCACTGGCAGTGCCTGATTGGCAATTTAACCCATTCTGACCTGAGATCAGATTCACACGAGGTTTCGACCGGACACACACTGGTCTGATGAACCCATTTTGACCTGAGATCAGATTCTAAAAATGTCAGTCGCTTTTCGATTTTTCAAAAATAGCAGACCTACAAGCTCGTATCGCGCCACTCGGTGGCGCGATATGAGCTTGTAGATCTGCTATTTTTCAATAGCTAAAGCATAACATGATGCCGACACCAAAATGGGTGCCCGGTCAGAATGGGTTAAAAAGCAATTTTTCTCTTTCAGTAATCCATGAATAATAGTTAATATAGTTGTAGTAGCTTCTGCTTTGAAAAAGCACTTTGATCTCAAGTTTAGACACATTAATTCAATGTGTGTCTCTTCCATGTTTGGGAGAAGGTGGGGGTGTGTGTGTGTGTGTGTGTGTGTGTGTGTGTGTGTGTGTGTGTGTGTGTGTGTGTGTGTGTGTGTGTGTGTGTGTGCGCGTGTGCGCCGGGGAGCATACTTTGGCATCGCTCGCTAATCATTCTCAATCATGAAATGAATTCATTTCACACACACAAATATGAGATATAGACATTTGATTTGAACACAAGCAGAAATGTAAATCTATGTAGAGTGTCTTCTTTACTTTGCAGTGACTCTGACATGGATGGTCATAGCAACATATGACGGCTTGTAGGAATGGTGTGGTTCTACTGTATCCTGCGATAACAATTGTGTATCTGTAGCTTGAATACTCATGGATTTATTATTATTATTATTATTATTATTATTATTATTATTATTATTATTATTATTATTATTATTATTATTATTATTATTATTATTATTTACTGTAGCTTGAATACTCATGGAGTTATGGCACTAAACGTATATGGTTTCCCAAATGGGAGGAAATAAAGCAGTCCTAAATTAAATCTACAGTATCAAACAGATTTGTTTTATTTTTACTTCACTTATGCAAGGGTGGGGAAACTATAACAAATTCACTTGAGTAGAAGTCCCTAAAATATATGAAATGAGTAGAAGTCCCTAAAATATATGAAATGTCACAAATGAGAGATTGTGAAAGTATATATGCAGCTTCAACAATAGTAGGCTACAGAGATAAATGCAGCCCTACAATAGAACTACCTAACTATTATTTAGCACACCTGGGGGCGGCAGTGGCTCAGGGGTAGAGTGCCTGGATGGTAACCGTAAGGTTGCCAGTTCGAAACCGTGCTCCCCCAGAGTTAGTGTGGAAGTGTCCTTGAGCAAGACACTGAACCCCTAATTGCTCCCGATGTGCTAGTTGGTGCCTTGCATGGTTTCCGCTGCCATCTGTGTGTGAATGTGTGTGTGAATGGGTGAATGTAATGCACAGTCTATGTAAAGCGCCTTGGATAAAGGCGCTATATATAAATGCACCATTTACCATTTACACCTGGATGAGGGAAACCAAGCTCAATGTTATCCTCATACCAGCAAGTCATTCATTCATGTAGAGTTGATGTAATCATTTAACATGTTTGCTTTAAGGTAAAGTTGTATTTAGCTCCACCACATCTGCATTGTATTGCCTATATGGCTTTCTTCATAAGCCTATAAACCTTCATATCAGTAGCTATCTGACCTTTAAGTTCCATTTAGTGTAACATCCTAACAGAGCCATTGACTACAGTAGAACTCTGACACTGTAGACCTTATAGGGCGAGAAAAGGTAGAGGTCACATGCACACATCAGCCTGGGTGACAGCAGACTGCTGGGCGAGCGCTGGCGCTTTGACACGGGGAATCAGATCAACATATGGAATTAATTCTGCACTGGCCATACATGGAGCGTGTCTTGAGTATACAGGGATTCATGAGGTCAGATCAACATACAATATGGAATGTCAGCTCAACAGGTCAGCTCCATATATGGAGATCTAAGGGTTTGAGCTTTGAGGTCAGATGTAGAGTTGCTGGCCAATATTGATGACATCAGGGATCTCCATATAACTGACAGACAGGACATTTATGTTTTCATAGTAAATGTGACGTTTCGGTCGCTATTACAACATGGTTAAAAAAAGATCCAAAAACAAATAGAAAAAGGAAAGTGACACACGGTCCATAATGTCAAAACGTCCGCAGTAGAAGACCTTCAACATTAAATGTTGCTCAACAGAGAGATGATGATGATGATGTTCATAAAACCCTGGCTCCATATACCAACACTAAGCTCTCGTATGAAGATAAATACCATACGATACAGTATATAACCTCTGACTGGGAGTTATGATGACCTACTGAAGACTCTGAGCTCTGAGGAAGATTTGACGACGGTCTAAATACAGAAAACCTCATACATTACAATTTGAATTGTAGATTGAGCTGAAAGCTCTGATGTGGTACAGTATGCTCTGAAAGTGTGCCCATGGAATATGCACTGATAGAAGCTGCACGTCCAGGAAAAAACTTCAGATATTGATGAAGAAGCCTCCCCCTGGCCAGCCGGGGCGCCTGATGGAGGGGAAAGGAACTGGTCTCTATACTGCCTCCCCCTGGCCAGCCGGGGCGCCTGATGGAGGGGAAAGGAACTGGTCTCTATACTGCCTCCCCCTGGCCAGCCGGGGCGCCTGATGGAGGGGAAAGGAACTGGTCTCTATACTGCCTCCCCCTGGCCAGCCGGGGCGCCTGATGGAGGGGAAAGGAACTGGTCTCTATACTGCCTCCCCCTGGCCAGCCGGGGCGCCTGATGGAGGGGAAAGGAACTGGTCTCTATACTGCCTCCCCCTGGCCAGCCGGGGCGCCTGATGGAGGGGAACGGAACTGGTCTCTATACTGCCTCCCCCTGGCCAGCCGGGGCGCCTGATGGAGGGGAAAGGAACTGGTCTCTATACTGCCTCCCCCTGGCCAGCCGGGGCGCCTGATGGAGGGGAAAGGAACTGGTCTCTATACTGCCTCCCCCTGGCCAGCCGGGGCGCCTGATGGAGGGGAAAGGAACTGGTCTCTATACTGCCTCCCCCTGGCCAGCCGGGGCGCCTGATGGAGGGGAAAGGAACTGGTCTCTATACTGCCTCCCCCTGGCCAGCCGGGGCGCCTGATGGAGGGGAAAGGAACTGGTCTCTATACTGCCTCCCCCTGGCCAGCCGGGGCGCCTGATGGAGGGTAAAGGAACTGGTCTCTATACTGCCTCCCCCTGGCCAGCCGGGGCGCCTGATGGAGGGGAAAGGAACTGGTCTCTATACTGCCTCCCCCTGGCCAGCCGGGGCGCCTGATGGAGGGGAAAGGAACTGGTCTCTATACTGCCTCCCCCTGGCCAGCCAGGGCGCCTGATGGAGGGGAAAGGAACTGGTCTCTATACTGCCTCCCCCTGGCCAGCCGGGGCGCCTGATGGAGGGGAAAGGAACTGGTTGGAATAACATGTTCCTTCCACGCGCTACGTCCAACCAGGGAAACTCCCCCCTGTCAGGTGTAAAGGAGCAAGTTAGGTAGCTTTATTTCCTTTAGAGGTTTAATGTAGCTTTATTTCCTTTAGAGGTTTAAGGTATCTTTATTTCCTTTAGAGGTTTAAGGTAGTTTTATTTCCTTTAGAGGTTTAAGGTAGCTTTTATGATGTTTATATAATACAAGAGCAGCCGACGATACAACTTCATCAACCTTCCTCATTGTCTCCGTTACTATTATCAACCTTATTCAGTCTTCTTGGTGAGACGGGCATACTCTCACTCTCAACATGTTCAACTTGTTCTGACTGGTGTAGTTTGTTGAAGGTCTTCTGCTTTGGGGGTTTTTGACATTATGGATCTCGATTATTTACTTTTTCCAAACGTTAATATTATTAAACGTTAACATATTAACAGATGATCCAAATATTTGGATCCAATGTTTGTACATCACACTCCATTCTGGTTACAAAAAATAAAGAATAATACTTCAGGTTCAGAATTCATCAATCAACTGTGTTTTGACCCGACCGTACACTATTGTTAGGCACTATGCACATTACAGTAACCATGCTGTTACAAGTCATACTAATTAACCCATTCTGACCTGAGATCAGATTCTAAAAATGTCTATTACATCCTGACAGTTTCATTATTAACCCATTCTGACCTGAGATCAGATTCTAAAAGTGTCTTCGATTTAAAAAAAAATAGCAGACCTACAAGCTCGTATCGCGCCACTCGGTGGCGCGATATGAGCTTGTAGATCTGCTATTTTTCAATAGCTAAAGCACGACATGATGCCAACACCAAAATGGGTGCCCGGTCAGAATGGGATAACCATTCTGGTGAAACACAGTCTGGGCTTTGCTATTAGGCTACTGGACAGGATATGTTACTCTAAATGGAGCTTAAAGCTAGGTCACTCTCCAGCTAGCTAAATAGCTACTAGACTTGGCAAGGTTCTTCTCATCTTTTCACATTCCAAAATATTTGCTGTGTCAGTTTATGAAGAAACCCATATAGGCAACAAGGTGCAGATAGAGCAGATGGAGCCAAATACTGTAAAAACATGAATTATTATGTAAAATGATATCAACTCCTACAGAAATGAATGACTTTAATTGCATTGTTCCATAAGTACTGTCTTATTAATACTGGTAGAACTTAAGAGGGACACAGGACATGGGGAAAATATGAGAATAGATTGTCTTTGTTTTGTACAAGGGATGTGAAAAGGTGCTGTACAGGGCAGAGATCCAGGAATAAGGGATGTGAAAAGGTGCTGTACAGGGCAGAGATCCAGGAATAAGGGATGTGAAAAGGTGCTGTACAGGGCAGAGATCCAGGAATAAGGGATGTGAAAAGGTGCTGTACAGGGCAGAGATCCAGGAATAAGGGGTGTGAAAAGGTGCTGTACAGGGCAGAGATCCAGGAATAAGGGATGTGAAAAGGTGCTGTACAGGGCAGAGATCCAGGAATAAGGGATGTGAAAAGGTGCTGTACAGGGCAGAGATCCAGGAATAAGGGATGTGAAAAGGTGCTGTACAGGGCAGAGATCCAGGAATAAGGGATGTGAAAAGGTGCTGTACAGGGCAGAGATCCAGGAATAAGGGATGTGAAAAGGTGCTGTACAGGGCAGAGATCCAGGAATAAGGGATGTGAAAAGGTGCTGTACAGGGCAGAGATCCAGGAATAAGGGATGTGAAAAGGTGCTGTACAGGGCAGAGATCCAGGAATCCCGAGTTGGTGTTTGCTAGACTCTCGCAGTAACTAATGACTTGCTGTTATGAGGATAACATTGATCATTGATCACCCTCATCCTGTTATGAGGATAACATTGATCATTGAGCACCCTCATCCTGTTATGAGGATAACATTGATCATTGATCACCCTCATCCTGTTATGAGGATAACATTGATCATTGAGCACCCTCATCCTGTTATGAGGATAACATTGATCATTGATCACCCTCATCCTGTTATGAGGATAACATTGATCATTGATCACCCTCATCCTGTTATGAGGATAACATTGATCATTGATCACCCTCATCCTGTTATGAGGATAACATTGATCATTGAGCACCCTCATCCTGTTATGAGGATAACATTGATCACTGATCACCCTCATCCTGTTATGAGGATAACATTGATCATTGATCACCCTCATCCTGTTATGAGGATAACATTGATCATTGATCACCCTCATCCTGTTATGAGGATAACATTGATCATTGAGCACCCTCATCCTGTTATGAGGATAACATTGATCATTGAGCACCCTCATCCTGTTATGAGGATAACATTGATCATTGAGCACCCTCATCCTGTTATGAGGATAACATTGATCACTGATCACCCTCATCCTGTTATGAGGATAACATTGATCATTGAGCACCCTCATCCTGTTATGAGGATAACATTGATCATTGAGCACCCTCATCCTGTTATGAGGATAACATTGATCATTGAGCACCCTCATCCTGTTATGAGGATAACATTGATCATTGAGCACCCTCATCCTGTTATGAGGATAACATTGATCATTGATCACCCTCATCCTGTTATGAGGATAACATTGATCATTGATCACCCTCATCCTAACAGTCGTTCTATTGTAGGCCTCCATTTCTCTGCAGTGTTGTTGAAGCTGCAATATATTCTTTTCACAATTTCTCAAGTTTGGGATTTCATAAATTTTTGGAACTTCTACTCAAGTCAATTTGTTATAATTATTCCACCATTGATAAGTGAAGTCAAAATTAAAAACTAGAAAGGTGCAATTCTGAGAAATTACAAGTGTGGTTGTACTGATGTGAGTCACAAAGAATAGGGTCCTGGGAAACTGAATTCCGTCTTACCGTTTGTATTCTATATTGTGATGTCATGTGAAGCATGACAACACTGACAACAGTGTGTGAAGCATATGACAAAAAGCTTCACTTTTCTGTTGTGCAAAAATCACACCTGTGTGAAGTGAGGGGCGCTAATATATTAAAGTCTAACTCATGTTAATTATAGGTGATGTAAAACAAACGGTGCCAACACATTAATTGCCATTAACAATAAAGAGACAAGACGTAATGAGGGACAATATGATGCAAATGTTCCCTTCATTAGCAATGGCAAACATAGAACTAAAAAAAACATTTTTGCCAGCACTTTGCTGGCAAAACAAAATATCGGACAGAGAACAATAGTGTGTTGCCTAGATCAACCACACTAACTAATACTGTTTTATTCCCCCCATTTGGGACACAGTTTACGTTTAGTGCCATAACTCCAATTATTCAAGCTCACAATTTGTATTGCTGGATACAGTAGAACCACAGCAGTCCTACAAGCCCTCATATGTGTTGCTATGACTGTACATGTCAGTCACTGCAATGTAAAGAAGACACTATATAGATTTACATTTCCGCCTATTGTAGGTATGTGTTCAAATGACTATATCTCATATTGACATTATTCTTTTTCTAAAATGTAGAGGGATGTCCTGGCTTCCAATATGCCAAATTTTAAACCTCTCAGAGCCTCTATTGTTAATCTACATGAGTTTATATGCATCAACCCCTAGACGGTCAGGCCTTATTTTTAGTTTGAGGTGTATAACTTTAAATAACAATTTCACCACTTTTGCAGTAAAATATTTTTATACAAGAATCCATTTCATGTATGGGAGGCCTTAGAGATGAGGAAAAACTATGTTGTGTTTGGTCCTAAGCCCGGTAAGGGCCCAATTTCTGGGGGCCATTGTCACAGTACTAGGTCTTGGGCAGAGGGTGCTCCACCACAAAGACTAATCCCTTCAAACTGTCCTTTGTCTCGGCTGCTATTCAACTGCTGAACAACCGCAGATATCACTTTATTCTGGCCTCTTTGCACACATACTGCTACTAATGCACTTTAGCTGACTTTGCTACAATGAATCTCAATCTACAATGAGTCATGAACAATATCAATACTAATAACATTGTTACACATAGCCTGCAGTAATATCAATACTAATAACATTGTTACACATAGCCTGCAGTAATATCAATACTAATAACATTGTTACACATAGCCTGCTGTACTATCAATAGTAATAAGTAGTAGCAGTAATACATTTAAAGGGGAATACCACTCTTTTTTTCCAGTTCAAATAATAAAAAAGTTCCCACTTGACACTTTAATAAATGTAATGTAATTGAAACACTTTGATCTCCACTGCACGGTGCTTTGCTGATGGGATTATTGTTCAATCGACAAATAGACATAATAATAATATGCCATTTATTTACCTATATTAATGCCGCCTCTCGCGTGCGATGATACCACGCCGAGGATAAATGTTCTATATAATATCTGACATTAATTAAAACTATAGATCTATATGGCAGTGAACTGAATAAACTGAAGGAAACACTGCAGCTATTAGACTACATGTTGAAACAATAATGGAACAGTATAACATGATCACGACCAGCTCAGTGGCCTTGTGGTTAGAGTGTCCGCTCTGAGACTGGGAGGT
The DNA here is from genome assembly GCF_964188405.1 of Protomyctophum parallelum. Lineage (NCBI taxonomy): Eukaryota > Metazoa > Chordata > Actinopteri > Myctophiformes > Myctophidae > Protomyctophum > Protomyctophum parallelum. Next base: position 1,572,110 of record NC_139709.1, read on the forward strand.
CGGGGTTCGATCCCCGGCCGGGTCATACCAAAGACTGTAAAAATGGGACCCAGTGCCTCCCTGCTTGACACTCAGCATCAAGGGTTGGATCGGGGCTAAGTCCCTGCGACATACTAGCGTCATGTCAAGGGGGTGTACTTGTACATCAAGCTGCCTCACGCTACAGAAACAGGAGATAGGCTCCTGCCCCTATGGGCCTCATGGCTACAGAAACAGGAGACAGGCTCCTGCCCCTATGGGCCTCATGGCTACAGAAACAGGAGATAGGCTCCTGCCCCTATGGGCCTCATGGCTACAGAAACAGGAGATAGGCTCCTGCCCCTATGGGCCTCATGGCTACAGAAACAGGAGATAGGCTCCTGCCCCTATGGGCCTCATGGCTCAGCAAGGTTACTTACTTACTTATAACACGATAACTCAAACTATACCATTGCTATTAATAATTAAACAGTAATGTAGTGACATTAACATATTGACAGTAAAACAGATCAAACCTGTTATAACAGTAATATAGTAACATTAACATATTAACAGTAAAACAGAACAAACCTGGTATTCGGTGTAACTTGATCACTGGAGTAAAGTTCAGCATCACTGCTCCCTCCATCCTCCTCTGATGTGTTGTATAAATGTCTGTCTGTCTGTCTGTCTGTCTGTCTGTCTGTCTGTCTGTCTGTCTGTCTGTCTGTCTGTCTGTCTGTCTGTCTGTCTGTCTGTCTGTCTGTCTGTCTGTCTGTCTGTCTGTAACAAGCTCTGGATGTGTTCACTCTATGCTGCACTACTCCTCAATGAGAGGCAGAGAGAGAGAGAGAGAGAGAGAGAGAGAGAGATGGGAGGGGTTGATTTATGCACGGCTGTTGTCATAGCAACCAGCATGGGGCCCCATTGAGCAACCTTAAACCCCCCTCCACACACACACACACACACACACACACACACACACGTGCACGTCACACCCGCACACACACACACACACACACACACACACACACACACACTCACACAAACACATCTTCTAGTCCAGGGGTTCTCATAGTTTTTGGCTTGGGACCCCCCCCCCCCCCCCCCCCCAGTCACATCTTCGATGGGGAATACAAGCTAGTAGAAACGGCAGGCTTTGTAGTCCTGAAAAGATGCAATGTGAAAATGGAAGCCATCGTTCTCACGATGATGAAAATCTAAACCTTTTTGTAAAAAAAATCTTGTTTAAAAAGAAATCTGCCTAATGATGATGTCACTGGAAGACGGTTTCTGAACTGCCCACAGCCCTCCTATGAGACACAGACTGAGTAGGAAAAAGATCGTGCCATTTTATCATGATTATTAGTGAGGACCTATTATATGAAGATAGGTTGAAAAGTGGTGAAGTGGTCCTTTAATAATAGAGAAAATGAAAACCAGATATAACCATTAAGGAAAGTTTACTCATGCACTTTATGTACTTTATGTACTATAATTATGTAAACTCTTTATTTCCATTATTCAGACATTCAGTTGCAAAACAATATATGATCCCCTGATAGTTCATGATGTTTACATACATGTTAATAATCATAATAATATTAATACATGTTGCATTGATCTGGTTTCTGATGTCAGATTTAACAGTAATTAATGAATTAATTACAGGAATGAAGAATCAAGAGTGATTTATTTGTCGTATTCATAAAGGTACAATCAGTGAAATGTTGCTGGACACATCATCATAATAATGATACAAAGTAATAATATTAATATATAGTTATATATTTATCGATAATATAGAAATAAAGTTGAAATACAGTCAGAACAGCTGCTATGATAGACATTTTAACAACATAGTAGTGTCTTCCACAGCAGTGTTAAAATGGATTGATTCAATAACTTTATTAACAAATCTTATAGAGCAGAAATGATGAGGACAAAAGCCACTCTAAAAGGATAACACACAAAGTCCTGAGGGTCGCTTTCCTAAAAATACGCTCAAATCGTTAAGTGATTCTCAACCCGTTTAATTTCAAGGACCCCCAGTTTGACATGCATTAGTTCTACGGACCCCCAGTTTGACATGCATTAGTTCTACGGACCCCCAGTTTGACATGCATTAGTTCTACGGACCCCCAGTTAACGTTAAGTTAACGTTAAGTTAACGGCATTTATATCTCTGGGACCCCCGATTTATATTGTACTGTAAAATCAATGTTCATGTGTACACTCTGAGTTACAGACCCATAAGGGTCCATGTGGTTCTTATCTATCTATCATTTAACCGTGGACCCCCTGGAACTTCCTCAAGGACCCCCTGGGGGTCCCCGGACCCCACTTTGGGAACCACTGCTGTACACATCAACACATATACATTAGACAGATTAAAAACAAACATCAAAACAAGTCGTCTGGATATAATTTGAGCATTCAGCCTGGTGACCTCAACATTTAAAGGAATGGTTTAATTGTGAACAAAGTTGATGTCAACGTAAGACAGAGAACATATTTAGTACTTCTATAAGACAGAGAACATGTTAAGACAGATAACATGTTAAGACAGAGAACATGTTTAGTACTTCTATAACTTCTGGTTTCCCAGACGGGTCAAAGTAAAGAAAGTAAAATAAACAGAGATAATTAGCCCTTCGCTAAGCCCCTCCCACTCCACTCTGTGATGGCGAGCTGTCCTTTTCACCCATTGAGATGCATGCTATGCTAAATGACGCTATCTGGCCCCAAATGAATCATTTCAGTAGCAAGAGTTTCAAAATGTCTTCTACATCTAGTCAACCAGGCGCACTGGACAAATGTGCATGACATTATTTAAATAAACTAGAAATACCGAAATGTTAGAGAAACAGTATCCAACTCAATCAACTGTAATGACCGTCCGACAGGTCATTAAAGTAATGCACGGTAAGACTACGGTCATTAGTATTATTGCCATAATAATAATAATAATAATATCTCAAACTTATATAGCGCTTTTCTGAGTACCCAAATACTCTTTACATGGGGGGGGCTTTACAGAGGTAACAACAAATTAAAAACAACTTTAATAGAAAAAAGGAAAAAAAAAACACTAAAAGCTAAAGAACATTAAAAGACAGTGAAAAGGGTTAGCTAGAGGAGGCAATTTTGAAGAGGTGGGTTTTGAGGGCGGTTTTGAAGGTTTGAAGGTGGGTCACCATCACCTAGGTGGGTCAGTCGTTTAACTTTCCCAACGATATGCTGGTAGGGGGGAACCAGGTTATTGAGAGCTTTGTAGGTGGTGAGCAGGATTTTGTTTAGTGAATTATTTGTTTGACGGGGAGCCAGTGTAGGTCGTGGAGGACGGGTGTGATGTGGACTCTGGATCGTGTACTGGTGAGCAGACGGGAGGCTGAGTTCTGAGTTTATTGAGGACTTTGGAGGTGGTGCCGTTGAGGATACTTCAATCCGGGATGTAATGAATGCGTAGTCGAGTGTTACGACGGCTGGGAAAGTCAGAGAAGGCCGGAGGCGGCCAATGTTCCTGAGGTCAAAGAAGGCAGTTTTTGTGATCTGGTTAATGTGGGGGGAGGTTGTTACAGTGGAGCCATCGGTGTTGAGGGTGAAGTTCTGTGTGGGGGTGGTGAGACGTATTTCTGATTTGTTGCAGTTGAGTTTGAAGAGGTTATTTTGCATCCGTATTTTAATATCAGTGAGGCAGGTGGTGAGGGTGCAGTGAGTGTCAGCCGTGATGGTCTTGGTGGAGAGGTACAGTTGTGTGTCGTCAGCGTAGCAGTGGAACTGGAGGTTGTGGTGACGGAGGATCTGTCCAAGTGGTAGAAGGTAAATCATGAAAGTGGTGGTCCTGGATGGATCACAGTAGAAGCTCTTCTCTCCTTAGTGTGGATGAGCTGGTGAACTCTTAATGATCCAGACCAGGTGAAACTCTTCCCACATGTCTCACAACCAAATAGCTTCTATCCAGTATGAATCATCCTGTGTTTCTGGAAGCTATACATTTGAGCGAAGCTTTTCCCACATGTTTCACAGCTTCTCTCCAGTGTGAATGTTCCAGTGGTGTTTTAAGTTTGAAAAGTCAGTTAAACACTTCCCACATCTTGTGTTGTTCGAGGTTAGACATTTGGCTGGAGATTTTCCCACATGTGTCGCAGAATTCTATGGTGTTTTTTGAGGTAGCAAACTGAAGTGAAGCTTTTTCCTCACTGGTCACAGCTGTAACGCTTCTATCCAGTGTGAATCTTCTTGTGTCGTTCGAGGCTAGACATGTGGCTGAAGCTTTTACCACATGTTTCACAGCTGTAAGGCTTTTCTCCAGTGTGAATTATCCGGTGAACTTTTAAGTGTCCATACAGAGTAAAACACTTCCCACATGTTTCACAGCCAAATGGCTTCTCTCCCTGTGTGAACCTTCTTGTGTTGTTCGAGGTTAGCATTTTGACTGAAGCTTTTCCCACATGTGTCACAGCTGTACGGCTTTTCTCCAGTGTGAATTCTATGGTGTTTTGTTAGTTGAGACATTTGGCTGAACCTTTTCCCACATGTGTCGCAGCTGTACGGCTTCTCTCCAGTGTGAATTCTCTGGTGAACTTTAAGATTGTAAACTGAATTGAAGCTTTTCCCACATTGGTCGCAGCTGTAAGGCTTTTCTCCAGTGTGAATCATCTGGTGTTGTTTGAGAACGGAAACTCTACTGAAGCTCTTTCCACATTGGTCACAGCTGTAAGGCTTTTCTCCAGTGTGAATTCTATGGTGTTTTGTTAGATCAGACTTACTGATTAACCTTTTCCCACACTGGTCACAGCTGTAAGGCTTTTCTCCAGTGTGATTTCTCTGGTGTATTTTGAGATGGGAAACGTGGGCGAAGTTTTTCCCACATTGGTTACAGCTGTAAGGCTTTTCTCCAGTGTGAATCCTCTGGTGTACTTTGAGATTGGAAAGTTTAGTGAAGCTTGTTCCGCATTGGTCACAGCTGTAAGGCTTTTCTCCAGTGTGAATTATATGGTGTCGTGTTAGATCAGACCTACTGGTGAACCTTTTCCCACATTGGGCACAGCTGTAAGGCTTTTCTCCAGTGTGATTTCTCTGGTGTATTTTGAGATGGGAAACGTGGGCGAAGGTTTTCCCACATTGGTTACAGCTGTAAGGCTTTTCTCCAGTGTGGATTCTCTGGTGTACTTTGAGACTGGAAAGGTGAGTGAAGCTTTTCCCACAATGCCCACAGCTATAAGGCTTTTCTCCAGTATGAATTCTATGGTGTTGTGTGAGATCAGACCTACTGGTGAACCTTTTCCCACATTGGGCGCAGCTGTAAGGCTTTTCTCCAGTGTGAATTATCTGGTGTACTTTGAGATTGGAAAGTGTAGTGAAGCTTTTTCCACACTGGTCACAGCTGTAAGGCTTTTCTCCAGTGTGAATTCTCTGGTGTACTTTGAGATTGGAAACTTGGGTGAAGCTTTTCCCACATTGGGCGCAGCTGTAAGGCTTTTCTCCAGTGTGAATTCTCTGGTGTGCTTTGAGATGGGAAACTTGGGTGAAGCTTTTTCCACACTGGTCGCAGCAGTAACGTTTTGCTTTAACTGAGGACAGAGTAGGACAGGTTTCTGAAACAGAAAACACACCTGGTTAGAGCTTCATGATCAATAATAACACCTGGTTAGAGCTTCATGATCAATAATAACACCTGGTTAGAGCTTCATGATCAATAATAACACCTGGTTAGAGCTTCATGATCAATAATAACACCTGGTTAGAGCTTCATGATCAATAATCACATTGAGTTGCATCACACTGGTCGCTACCATCTGAACGACCCTCGGATAATATACAGCCTTTAACAAATGGCAATATGATTTGAGACGTCCTGGCCACACACTATGAGTTTGATCCCCGGCCGGGTCATACCAAAGACTCAGTGCCTCCCTGCTTGGCACTCAGCATCAAGGTTCAAGGTTAGCTTTATTGTCCCTTGCGGGAACTGGTTTGCAGCCAGATCATAGTAAAAGTACACAAAACAACAGCATTCAATACAAGGCTAAGATCTAAGAACATGGCACTAGAGACAGAGACTAGAGACCCCCCCCCTCTTCATCAATGGGGAAGAGGTAGAAAGAGTTTCCTCCTTCCGGTTCCTAGGGACCACCATCCATGAATCCGTATCATGGGATCTTAACACCAGTCTCATAATAAGCAAATCACACCAGCGTCTCTATTTCCTGCGGCAGCTTAAGAAGTTCAAAGTCAGCCAAGCAGCCATGACTCACTTCTACAGGGCCACTATTGAAAGTGTTCCCACCTTCTCCATGCTTGTCTGGTTTGGTCACAAACCTCTCAAGACAAATTAAAGCTTGGAAGAGTAGTATGTCGCGCATCAAAAAACATAGGATGTAGCCTCCCTACACTTTCCTCACTCTATTCCACCAGAATAATTAGGAAGGCAAATAAAATCATTGCAGACAACTCCCACCCTGCACATCACCTCTTCAATCTCCACCCATCAGGCAGGAGATATAGAAGTATCCAGAGCTCTACATGTCGCTTCAGGGATAGCACTTACCCTGTAGCCATTAGACATCTGAACTCATAGTACATGCACAAGCACTTTAAAAAAACTGAATGTAATTTCCTATGCTGCTTGTTTTTGTTTTTGTATTGTACTGTCCTTCTTGTTTGTGTATCTATGGTTGTCTTAAGTGCCTCTCTCGAAGAGAGTCATATGGGTCCGAGACACTTGGTGGCGCTGGAGCACAGAACAAAACATAAACTCACGAGCTAATTTATTGGTTCGTGGAGCTGTCACTCAGGGCGGCGCCCCCGGTCCCAACCCGCAGGTATAAAACCGGTGGGCGTGAACGCCGAGTCATTCCTAAATTTTTCTGCGCTTGGATGCACACAGCACAGCAAGTACACCAAAGTCTCACAACCGGCTGTTGAAGTTATTTTCCCGAAAGACGGACGAGTCTAGAACTGACTTGCACCGCGGGGATTCGCAGCTGCAAGACGGTGTTCTTTCTACGAGCTACTTCTGAAGATAAGGTTAATAAGACTAATAACACAAGTGAGCCTGCCCGGCGGCTTGTTGTTCTGTCTTCCCTCTACTTTCCCGCACCTCTCGTTACCCTCTAGCTAGCGTTGTTAGCTCGTAGCTAGCTTTGTTAGCTTGTCATTGGCTTAGCTTCAGCGTTGCTGCCGCTTTTTTCTCCACCGCTAGCCTCTCGTTAGTCACTGACTAACCTCCTCCTAGCCGTAGCCCGCAGCTTCGCTTCTACAACCCTCGGTAACAGTGGGCCGACGTCACCGATCTACTGCAGGCGAGACGGGCCGCATTCTCAACCCTTCCCCACTCTCTCTCAACCCTTCCCCGCTTTGGGGACAAGAAACAGGCCTCCCTGCATTACACAGTAGGCCAGCAACAACACGTGGGGAAGCCTTCAGCCGTCGACTGAAAGCTGACCACTGTGTGTGTTCCGCTTCACGTTACCCTCCTTAGTAGGGGAGTTAAGTCAGAAAAATATTTTTTATTTAGTGGAGGAGCTAAATAATAAAAATATTATTCTTTATATATTAAAATAAATAAAAATATATAAAATAAGGGGTTTGAGAATAAGCCATCTCCACCATGGCTGCAAGAGATGACCACGATGATGGACCCCTTCCGAGGCTCTGTTTCAACAGGGTTTGTAACAACCTCTTGATTCCAGGTGATGGCCACTCCATGTGTATGTACTGTCTGGGTTTAACACATGCAAGGAATGCTTTTGAGGTCGTGGGCCTCTGCCCAGGTCTGTGGAGCCAAACCCAAGACATCAGCCAGGCCTCGCCGGCTTGCTCTGGGTGCTGCTCTCCATCCAGCGGGATCTCGTCAGCCCACCGCCTCGTCCTCTCTCTTCAGACCCCTCAACCTTGACACGTCTCAGAGACACCGTGACGAGTCCTTCCTGGGCTCCTCCCCTGCCGGGAAGGCGGCTCGGACCGCCGACAACAAGCTCCACATGCTCCTCACCGCACTGGTGAACAGGCCTGTGGAGCCAGACCCAAGACATCAGCCAGGCCTCGCCGGCTTGCTCTGGGTGCTGCTCTCCATCCAGCGGGATCTCGTCAGCCCACCGCCTCGTCCTCTCTCTTCAGACCCCTCAACCTTGACACGTCTCAGAGACACCGTGACGAGTCCTTCCTGGGCTCCTCCCCTGCCGGGAAGGCGGCTCGGACCGCCGACAACAAGCTCCACATGCTCCTCACCGCACTGGTGAACAGGCCTGTGGAGCCAGACCCAAGACATCAGCCAGGCCTCGCCGGCTTGCTCTGGGTGCTGCTCTCCATCCAGCGGGATCTCGTCAGCCCACCGCCTCGTCCTCTCTCTTCAGACCCCTCAACCTTGACGCGTCTCAGAGACACCGTGACGAGTCTTTCCTGGGCTCCTCCCCTGCCGGGAAGGCGGCTCGGACCGCCGACAACAAGCTCCACATGCTCTTCACCGCACTGGTGAACAGGCCTGTGGAGCCAGACCCAAGACATCAGCCAGGCCTCGCCGGCTTGCTCTGGGTGCTGCTCTCCCTCCAGCGGGATCTCGTCAGCCCACCAACGAGGCTCCCCTGAGCCGGGTGGTTGCGACAACGGGATGTCGGATGCAGTCCTAGGCCTCCACCGACACTACTACTACTTCACGCAGCGGCCGGAGGCACGAGTCTCACTCGACGTGGTTCCCCAACGACCCTCGACTACCGACTGCTTCCCTCAACATTACAGGTATGTACATTGTGAAGCTAGGTTTGTTTAGCTGTTTAGCTAACCTTTTCGAGGTCGGGAGTAGCAACCTCGTTGGATGGCCGATGCCACCCTAGCATGCTTAGCATTCCAGATAGGCTGCTTTCAAGGTGCCACACCAACTCTTCTATGACATAGCCATAACATCGGAGCTACTTCGGCTATTGTTTCACGCTGCTCTCATACGGTCACTGAATGCCTCACGTTGCTGTCCAACAGCCAACATGACGGCTGCCAGGATTACGACCGGCACAGCGTCTCCGGAGGGGCCAATCGGACCCTGCAACTCCGTCTCCAGGAGGAGCGTGCTCAGACGCTCTCCCATGCCTTGGGCCCCGTCCAGGGTGTAGCAGCCCTGGGCTGCACACCGGGACCGCTCCCCCCAAAAAAAAAAAAAAAAAAAGGCAAAAGCTCTTGACACAGATCTCCACCATGGGTGGGTCTGTGGCCAGGCTGCACAGTATGTACACGACAAAGAAAATCACTGTCGGGGGACCACTGCTTCCCCTGTCCCAGGTTTTTCAGAGCACATTACACGGCTAGCTGGAAGGAGCCCATGACTCCCGGCTACTCCGCGACGCTCTCGTGTCCCTCCCCCCGTAGTAACGTCTGGGAGGCATCTCAATGCTTCAGCGTTACTCCAGGGCTCCCAGAGCTCCCTTCTTCAGGAGATGGGCGACGCCCCTACTCCTGAACAGTTGGCTAGAGTTCGTCACCTACATGAGAAAATTGTGACCTTCACGTACTGACTCACCGACCTGACTGGCCTTATGGCCACCTCAGAGCATGCTAGGTGGCTGGAAGCCTCACCTGGTCTGGATCCCGTTGCCCAGAGAGAGCTTTCCGAGGGTGCTATCATCCCCGGAGGCCTCTTCAGAGGCGCACTCGAGAGGATGACCCTCAACGTGGAGGTGCAGCGTCCAGGCTGCGAGGCCCTGACCAGCAGCCGAAGTGACACACACCCTACCCTCCCCCCACGCGCCGGGCCCAGCACCGGACGTAGCAGTCTCGGACTGCACGTCCGGTCCGCCCGCAATGCGCTTCTGGACCATGGCACAGGTGGGCGTCCTGGACGTCCCTGTAGCCAGGTCCCTCGATATTGTTTGCACAAGTACAGCACTCTGGTTTTTTCTGTAGTACAGGCTATGCCACAATACAAAAAGACAACAAAACAATATCCACGGAGGGGGGGACATGAACCCACTGCCACGGGGGCCCCATGGGCCCCCCCGACGCAGTGGGGCAGGGCATAAGGTCAGTGGCGTACCAAAACGCCACTGGGGAGACGGGTCATGCCCAATTTTTCTCCGACATGCCAGGGAACACTGCCCCCAGGCAGGGCGCGCCTCCCATGGCCGGAGAGAACCCACTAGCCAAGAACCTGGCACGGTGGGAGCGGTGTGGAGCATCCACGTGGATCCTCAACACCATAGCGAAGGGCTACAGACTCCGGCGTTTTCAGAGGTCATCTCCACCAACGCCAGGGGTCAGGAGGGTCTGGTTCTCCAACAGGAGATCGCCTCCTTGCTGGAGAAGGGTGCCGTCAGAGAGGTACCCTTGGCCCAGCGTCGCAGCGGGTTCTACTCCCGCTACTTTCTGGTCAAGAAAAAGGGGGGGGGGGGGGCTACGTCCCATCCTGGACCTGCGGATACTCAACAGGCACCTCAAATCTTTTCAGTTCAAGATGCTGACGGCCATGTCTCTGGTGCGCTCCATACGCCCAGGCGACTGGTTCACATCCATAGATCTAAAAGACGCCTGCTGACGGCCAAGTCTCTAGTACGTACCATACACCCAGGCGACTGGTTCACGTCCATAGACTTAAAAGACGCATACTTCCACATCCCCATCTACCCACCTCACAGGAAGTTCCTGCGGTTCGGGTTCCAGGAGAAAGTGTACGAGTACACGGTCCTCCCCTTCGGGATGTCCCTGAGCCCCAGGGTGTTTGTGCGCTGCACAGAAACCGCCCTCGCTCCCCTGCGTCAACAGGGGATTCGGGTGGCGAGCTATATCGACGACTGGCTCCTGATGGCCAGCTCGAGAGAAGAGGTAACGAGGGCCACAACCAGAGTGTTGACCCACGTGTCCTCCCTAGGGTTCGTTGTGAACTACACCAAGAGCATGCTGGTGCCCACGCAGTCAACAGACTTCATAGGCATCAGGCTGGATTCAGTTGCGTATACGGCGAGGCTGTCGGTAGACAGGCTCAATGAGCTACTGAAGTGTGTGTCACTGTTCACACCGGGACGCACTCTCCAGTTACGCACATGCCTACGCATGGCAGGCATTATGGCTTCGGCCATCTCATTGGTACGTCTGGGGAGACTGCACATGAGACCCTTCCAGCGATGGCTCGGGTCCCTGCACATTCCCACCAGGTGTGTGAGCCGCTGTGTGACAGTATCTCCGGCTTGCACACTGGCGCTGAGGTGGTGGTCAGACAGACACAGACTGATGGAAGGGGTGCCCTTGGGTCTTCCCCTATCCAGGAAGGTCGTCACCACGGACGCCAGCCTCTCGGGATGGGGTGCCACACACGAGGGCAGGTCAGCCAGGGGTCTGTGAGAAGGACCGCCCACATCAATTACTTGGAATTGATGGCGGTCTTCCTCGCTCTGAGGGAGTTCGAACCATTTCTTCAGGGACACCACGTCCTGGTCCGTACGGACAACACAACGACGATGTCCTACATCAACAGACAGGGAGGTCTCACCTCCAGACGTCTGTGCACACTGGCACACAGGCTGCTGGTGTGGTGCGACAGTCGTCTCCTCTCCCTCACAGCATGTCATGTACCGGGCCTGCTGAACTCAGCGGCGGACCTCCTCTCGAGGGGTCCACTCCACTACGACAACTGGTCTCTCCACCCTCAGGTGGCGAACCAGATATGGCACAACTTCGGGTTTCCGGAGGCGGATCTGTTCGCCACAAGAGAAGACGCGAAACGTCCCCTCTTCTTCTCGCTGAGGGGCGAACCACCGCTGGGCCTGGATGCACTGGCGCACCAGTGGCCACAGGGTCTGCTCTATGCGTTTCCGCCACTGAAGCTAATCCCGCATGTGTTGGCCAGAGTGAGATTGGAGGACGTCCAAGTACTGCTGGTGGCTCCGGCCTGGGGATCATGGAGGCAGGACGTTGTCCCCCTCCTCTACCGCGAACCGTGGCAACTCCCCCTGAGGCGGGACTTGCTCACGCAGGCCGGCGGTGAGATATTCCACCCGCGCCCCCAGGACCTGGACCTATGGGTCTGGCCCATGAGGGGGCCCCTCTTGGAATAGCCGGCTTGCCACAGAACGTCATCGAGACCATTCTGAGTGCTAGGGCCGCGTCTACCAGACGGCGTTACAATACAGCATGGCAGCTGTTTGTGCGCTGGTGTTTGAATAGGCCAGAGAGGATCCTCCCGTTCCAAGCTCCGGTGGCTCTCATCTTGTCCTATCTACAGGAGTTCCTGGACAGAGGTCTAGGTTTGTCCTCGGTGAAGGTCAACCTGGTGGCTATTTCCGCCTACCACTTGGGCATAAACAACGGTCAGGTGAGCGAGCTCCCATTGGTCCGACAGTTCATGAAGGGTCTCATGCATCTCAGGCCAGTTACTAGGTCCCTGGTCCCAGCCTGGGATCTGACGGTTGTACTGGATGCGCTCACAAAGGAACCCGTTGAGCCGTTGGACACGGTGGACCTGAAGTTCCTCTCTCTAAAGACCGTTTTGCTGGTCGCATTGACGACAGCTAAGAGGTCGAGCGACATTCACGCGCTCTCGGTTAACGTGAGCTGCATGAGATTCAGTGGCGATGACACTAGGGTTACGGTCAGGCCGAACCTGTCGTTCCTGCCGAAGAATTTTCCTTCTGGCTGTGAGCCAGTGGAATTGGTGGCTTTCCATCCACCGCCCTTTGCCTCGGAGGAGGATGGGCGGTTACATCGCCTGTGTCCAGTCAGGGCACTGAAACTGTACAAGGCCAGGACAGCCCCCTTCAGGAAGGGGGATCAGCTTTTCGTTGCTTGGGCCCCTCAGGCACAGCGGAAGGGGAAACCCGTCACGAAAGTACGGCTCTCACAATGGATTGTGGAGGCCATACAACTGGCTTACGCTACCGGTGGAGTGGATCTCCCCGAGGGACTGCGTGCTCACTCCACAAGGGGCATGTCAGCATCCTGGGCCTTAGCGAAGGGCGTTCCTATACAGGATGTGTGTGCGGCGGCGAGTTGGTCGACTCCGTCGACTTTCGCCACATACTACAATCTTGATGTGGCTCCCGTGAACCTGGCCCATGCAGTCCTGGGAGCTGTCGCACATTAGTCAGGTAAGACATGAACTCTGCAGACTGCGAGGAGCACATAAGGCAGCATAGCTGTCGGCTCCTCTTGGGGATCCTTTGACCACCAGGCAGAGCCTGGTGCGGGTTCCTGGGATCCCGCCCTCTTGGAGGGGTTGCGTCTGTGGGGTTGGGGAAACTTCCTGGATGGCAGCGGACAGTGGTACTGTTGGCTTCCCAGGATTTTTTGTCCCCTCACCTCTCTATCAGTGTTTTTTAGATTTTTACCTGTTAGAGGGACTCTGGGCCACCGGGTATATGACCCGGCTAGCCTTCTCAGTCTCCCTTGCGGGAGGGACGTACATTCACCTGATGGTGACGTCTCTCTGGGAAAAGGGGGACCGTGGAGCGGTCCTGTCAGCCGGGGTGATCATACGGGAGTTTTATGATGACCCATATGACTCTCTTCGAGAGAGGCACTTAAGACAACTTCGGGTTACTTCAGTAACCTCAGTTGTATAAGTGACTCGAAGAAGAGAGTCATCGAACTGCCCGTCTGCTTTGGCAGGCGGCAGAAAAATGGTTGATAGGAATGACTCGGCGTTCACGCCCACCGGTTTTATACCTGCGGGTTGGGACCGGGGGCGCCGCCCTGAGTGACAGCTCCACGAACCAATAAATTAGCTCGTGAGTTTATGTTTTGTTCTGTGCTCCAGCGCCACCAAGTGTCTCGGACCCATATGACTCTCTTCTTCGAGTCACTTATACAACTGAGGTTACTGAAGTAACCCGAAGTTGTCTGTATATGTTGAGTATGAACCAAGACATATTCTTATCAACTTGTTGACATGGCAAATAAATTATTGAATCTTGAATCTTGATACAATAGTATCAAAGTCAGCTAAAGTGCATTAGTAGCAGTATGTGCAAAGGGGCAAGAATAAAGTGCTATCTGCTGTTCAGCAGTTGAATAGCAGCCACGGGACAAAGGGTAGTTTGAACCGATTAGTCTTTCTGGCGGAACACCCTCAGCCCACGACCTGAGGGCAACAGTTCAAACTCAGACCGAAGTGGGTGATCCGATACCTCCAGGAGGGAGGAGGTTCTCTTTAAGGACCACTTCACCACTTTTCAACCTAGCTTCATATAATAGGTCCTCACTAATCATCATGAAAAAATGCCGCAATTTTTGTCTACTCTGTCTGTGTCTCATAGGAGGGCTGTGGGCAGTTCAGTAACCGTCTTCCAGTGACATCATCAATGGGGAATACAAGCTAATAGAAACTGCAGGCTTTCTAGTCCTGAAAAGTTGCAATGCGAAAATGGAAGCCATCGTTTTCACGAGAATGAAAATCTAAACATTTTTGTAAAAAAAACTTGTTTAAAAAAAATCTGCCTAATGATGATGTCACTGGAAGACGGTTTCTGAACTGCCCACAGCCCTGCTATGAGACACAGACTGAGTAGAACAAAATTGTACCATTGTATCATGATTATTAGTGAGGACCTATTATATGAAGATAGGTTGAAAAGTGGTGAAGTGGTCCTTTAAGCATCTGCCTCTTGTACAGTTCTATCTAGTTGGGCTTGGGTTCTCCCAGAGATGTTACTGGCCACTACCCCCGATCCATAGAGGGTTGGATCGGGGGTAAGTCCCTGTGACATACTAGCGTCATGTCCAGGGGGTGTACTTGTACATCAAGCTGCCTCACGCTACAGAAACAGGAGATAGGCTCCTGCCTTATGGGCCTCATGGCCTGCCAGGACTGCCTAAGAAAACAACTGACAGATTACAACTTGTCTAAAATGCAGCAGCCAGAATTTTAACTAGAACTAAGATGAGAGAACATATTACTCCAGTTTTGGCATCACTGCACTGGCTTCCGGTTGTTTTTAGGATTGATTTTTTAAATTCTTGTACTTGTCTATAAAGCTCTCAATGGTCTCGCACCTTCCTACCTACATGACTGCCTGCCTAAATATGTCCCAAACCGCCCCCTAAGGTCTTCCACTGCTGGCCTGCTCGCTTTGCCTAAAAAAATGGCAACTAAAAAATACGGGGAAGCAGCTCCCACTGTACCTTCGTCAGGCAGCCTCTGTAGACATTTTTAAAGCTCAGCTCAAGACCCACTTCTACAACATTGCCTTTAATTGATCTTTTATTTTTAATTTTTTGTTATTCATGTCCTCACTGTACTGCATTACTGTTTTTTTAATGTCGTTGCCTTGCTTTTCTTTTATTCTCCATTGTTCTGTAAAGCACTTTGAGCTGCATTTCATGTCATGAAAGGTGCTATACAAATAAAGTTTTATTATTATTACAGAAACAGGAGATAGGCTCCTGCCCTGTGGGCCTCATGGCTACAGAAACAGGAGATAGGCTCCTGCCCACAGAAACAGGAGATAGGCTCCTGCCCTATGGGCCTAATGGCTACAGAAACAGGAGATAGGCTCCTGCCCTATGGGCCTAATGGCTACAGAAACAGGAGATAGGCTCCTGCCCCTATGGGCCTCATGGCTACAGAAACAGGAGATAGGCTCCTGCCCCTATGGGCCTCATGGCTACAGAAACAGGATATAGGCTCCTGCCCCTATGGGCCTAATGGCTCGGCAAGGCTATACTTACTTACTTATAACACGATAACTCAAACTATACCATTGCTATTAATAATTAAACAGTAATGTAGTGACATTAACATGTTAACAGTAAAACAGATCAAACCTGTTATAACAGTAATATAGTAACATTAACATAATAACAGTAAAACAGAACAAACCTGGTATTCGGTGTAACTTCATCACTGCTCCCTCCATCCTCCTCTGATTGTCTGTCTGTCTGTCTGTCTGTCTGTCTGTCTGTCTGTCTGTCTGTCTGTCTGTCTGTCTGTCTGTCTGTCTGTCTGTCTGTCTGTCTGTCTGTCTGTCTGTCTGTCTGTCTGTAACAAGCTCTGGATGTGTTCACTCTATGCTGCACTACTCCTCAATGAGAGAGAGAGAGAGAGAGAGAGAGAGAGAGAGAGAGAGAGGGGGGGGGGGCTTAGGGACACAGAGACAGAGGGGTTGATTCATGCACAGCAGCAGCAGCTGGTTTGGGTTAGGGCTGGTTGTCATAGCAACCTGCATGGGGCCCCATTGATCAACCTTAAACCCCCCTCCACACACACACACACACACACACATGCACGTCACACACACACACACACACACACACACACACACACACACAACACACACCCTCCCCCACACATGCGCACACACACACACACACACACACACACACACACAGTCACACACGCACTCTAACTCAAACATCTTCTAGTCCAGGGGTTCTCATAGTTTTTGGCTTGGGAACCGGGAGGGAGGGAGGGAGGGGAGGGGAGGGGAGGGGAGGGGAGGGGAGGGGAGGGGAGGGGAGGGGAGGGGAGGGGAGGGGAGGGGAGGGGAGGGGCACTGGGCAGCAACACCGCCGGGTAATCTCCACACTGACTTGAGACTTGAGAAAAAAGACCCATCTCTGCCAAAATATCCCCAAACAATGTCTGGGGAACAGAAGTGTTCCTTTTCCTACTACTTTTACTTTAATTAAAAGCTAGATGCAGTGGCTATAATTGGGTCAAGGATCTCGCTTTCGTGAGAAATGGTGTACGAGATTAGTTAATACATTGGTCAAATCGGGTCAAATCATGATAAGTCACTCATTTTTAGACCATCTGGGGGAAATACATAAATAAATTGATTGTGAAGTTGTGTTGAGTTGTGTAGGTGATTGTGAAGTTGTGTTGAGTTGTGTAGGTGATTGTGAAGTCGTGTTGAGTTGTGTAGGTGATTGTGAAGTTGTGCTGAGTTGTGTAGGTGATTGTGAAGTTGTGTTGAGCTGTGTAGGTGATTGTGAAGTTGTGTTGAGTTGTGTAGGTGATTGTGAAGTTGTGTTGAGTTGTGTAGGTGATTGTGAAGTTGTGTTGAGTTGTGTAGGTGATTGTGAAGTTGTGTAGGTGATTGTGAAGTGAGATTTCTCAAATTTGATGCAGAAAAATATGTTTAACAGTGATATATAATATCTAACCTTTTCACAGTAAAATACTATCACATGTTCCATATATTGTACTCACGCACTGTCCCGGGTAGCAAACCCGCCCTGGTGGAGATATGCACCTTTCTAGTTCATGATTTTATACATAGGCTACATGTAATAATAATAATAATACATTGTCTCAGATGTAGCAGCAATTAATAAATGACAGGAATTCAGAATCAAGAGGGATTTATTTGTCGTATTCATAAAGGTACAATCAGAACTTTCAGCATTCAGCCTGGTCATGGTGACCAATGTTGGTCTTATAATTAATTAATCAACGAATGAACGAATTAATGACAAATAATAAAGTTTGTTCAATAAAACATACATTAACCACTTCAACCCTATACATTTTGGCCATTTGAAAATATGAGATTTGCATCTTTTGAGATTTGAATCTTTTGTTCTCTTATCTTAAGAGAACAAAAGAGAAAAAGAGAATACAGTACATTGACAAAACAATACATTAACACAATTAAAACAAAACATGTGTGAGCACGTCATAAGGATCCCGAAATATTGGTGCCTCTGACGTGTGAGGACGTCCTAGCGACGTCCTAGCGACGTCCCAGCGACGCAAGAATATTCAGAATTTTCCTATTTTTTTATTTTCTGCTCCTCGTCCGTCTCTCCCGCAAAATATGAATGCTTTTTGGAGTGTAAAACAATATATTAAGATGATCGGGGATGTGAGGTATCTTTGTAAAGTCAACTTTTTTAGGCAAGTGTTTCCTGTTTCATGGCTTTCAAAGTAAAAGCGATCAGACAACTCTGGCACTCTATAGCCTTTATTTTGAAGGCACTAAATGTGTTAAAGGGACACTTCACCCTTTAGATATTTTAGATTGTAGCAGTGAGTCTCTGATGTCATGGACACTGGGCTCACTTCCTTCTTGGACTACAATTCCCAAAATACTTTGGTGCACTGCTCCTCCTTGTGGATAGGGGGAGGGCTGTCTTACTGAGTACACATGTAGTTCAGGAAGTAAGTGATCCCAGTGTCCATGACATCAGAGACACTGGGCTCACTTATACAATCTAAAATATCTAAAACCACATATTACACACATAAAGATCCCCAGGAAAGTGTTCTAAAGCTCCTAAATGTCATTAATATATATTTTTAGCAAAAAGGGTGAAGTGTCCCTTTAAACATGTCGACACAGAACAATAAACTTACAACATCAACAAAACATAGATGCTCTCCAAACCACTCAAACACTACATCAAGACCAGAAGCAACTGAAACACCTAACAAAATACTAATAATAGTGATAATAATGACAATAATAAGAAATTAAGAGAAAGATACAAAGAATAATCAAGCATTACGTTAAGTACACACCTCTCTCCAAAAATCTAAAACAATTACAAATGGGTTTCAGGTCTACAAGCAAAGAAGCCTTGAAAATGTTAAATTATGTAATTGATCTCAAAGAAACAGACAAGTTGTTCCAATCAGACGGAGCTTTAAACTGTAAAGATTAGATGTTGTGGGTACAGAAAAATAAAGTTGTTGAGTATGTCTATATGTATATTCAGTGATTTCACTTAATTCAAATATCACTTTATTTAGTGGATAATCCTATAGAGTGTGCTGACTATGGGTGTAACGATATAGTAACTGCATCGGAAAATAGATTTTAATTCCAATAATCGAAGTATATCGAAACAGCAACATTGACTATGTATGACTATTTACTGGAGTGCATGACCACCAGTCCTAAGGTCATATTTGACCTCCCTAGTTTTTTTTAAACTGGAGGAAGATCAGACCCACAGAATTATATGGTGTATTTTGAGGTAGCAAACTTTAGTGAAGCTTTTTCCACACTGGTCACAGCTGTAACGCTTCTATCCAGTGTGAATCTTCTTGTGTTTTTTGAGGTAGCAAACTTTTGTGAAGCTTTTCCCACATGTTTCACAGCTGTAAGGCTTTTCCCCAGTGTGAATTCTATGGTGTGTTGTTAGTGTAGACATAATCGAGAAGCTTTTCCCGCACTGGTCACAGCTGTAAGGCTTTTCTCCAGTGTGCATTATCTGGTGTTTTTTAAAGTTGCCATACGAAGCAAAACACTTCCCACACGTTTCACAGCCAAATGGCTTCTCTCCTGTGTGAACCTTCTTGTGTTGTTCGAGGGTAGCATGTTGACTGAAGCTTTTCCCACATGTGTCACAGCTGTAAGGCTTTTCTCCAGTGTGAATTCTATGGTGTGTTGTTAGTTCAGACATTCTGGTGAACCTTTTTCCACACTGGTCGCAGCTGTACGGCTTCTCTCCAGTGTGAATCTTCTTGTGATTTTCAAGGTTAGACATTTGGCTGAACCTTTTCCCACATGTGTCGCAGCTGTACGGCTTCTCTCCAGTGTGAATTCTCTGGTGTACTTTGAGATTGGAAACTTGGGTGAAGCTTTCCCCACATTGGTCACAGCTGTAAGGCTTTTCTCCAGTGTGAATTCTATGGTGTCTTGTTAGATCAGACGTTTTGGTGAACCTTTTTCCACATGTGTCACAGCTGTAAGGCTTCTCTCCTGTGTGAATTCTCTGGTGAACTTTTAAGTGTCCATACAGAGTAAAACACTTCCCACATGTTTCACAACCAAAAGGCTTCTCTCCAGTGTGAACCTTCTTGTGTAGTTTGAGGTTATAAATTCGACTGAAGCTTTTCCCACATGTGTCACAGCTGTACGGTTTTTCTCCAGTGTGAATTCTCTGGTGTGTTTTGAGATTGGAAACTCGGGTGAAGCTTTCCCCACATTGGTCACAGCTGTAAGGCTTTTCTCCAGTGTGAATCCTCTGGTGTACTTTGAGATGGGAAACTTGCGTGAAGTTTTCCCCACATGTGTCACACCTGAAAGGCTTTTTTCCAGTGTGAATTCTATGGTGTTTTGTTAGATCACCACTATTGGTGAACCCTTTCCCACATTGGTCACAGCTGTAAGGCTTTTCACCAGTGTGAATTCTCTGGTGTATTTTGAGATTGCCAATTTTGCTGAAGCCTTTTCCACATTGGTCACAGCTGTAAGGCTTTTCTCCAGTGTGAATTATATTGTGTTTTGCTAGATCACCCCTATTGGTGAACCTTTTCCCACATTGGTCACAGCTGTAAGGCTTTTCTCCTTTGTGAATTCTATGGTGTGTTGTTAGATAAGACTTACTGGTGAACCTTTTCCCACATTGTTCACAGCTGAATGGCTTTTCTCCTGTGTGAATTATCTGGTGTTTTGTTAGATCACCACTATTGGTGAACCCTTTCCCACATTGGTCACAGCTGTAAGGCTTCTCTCCAGTGTGAATTCTCTGGTGAATATTTAAGCTGCTACTCTGATTAAAACACTTCCCACATGTTTCACAACCAAAAGGCTTTTCACCAGTGTGAATTCTATGGTGTATTGTTAGTTCAAACCTGCTGGCGAACCTTTTCCCACATTGGTCACACCTGTAAGGCTTTTCTCCAGTGTGAATTCTCTGGTGTTTTGTTAGATTAGACATATCGGTGAACCTTTTCCCACATTGGTCACAGCTGTAAGGCTTTTCTCCAGTGTGAATTATATGGTGTCTTGTTAGATCAGACTTACTGATGAACCCTTTCCCACATTGGTCACAGCTGTAAGGCTTTTCTCCAGTGTGAATCCTCTGGTGTACTTTGAGATGGGAAACGTGGGTGAAGTTTTTCCCACACTGGTCACAGCTGTAAGGCTTTTCTCCAGTGTGAATCCTCTGGTGTACTTTGAAATGGGAAACTTGGGTGAAGTTTTTCCCACATTGGTTACAGCTGTAAGGCTTTTCTCCAGTGTGAATTTTCTGGTGTCGTTTGAAAGTGGAAAGTGCAGTGAAGCTTTTTCCACATGTTTCACAACCAAAAGGCTTCTCTCCAGTGTGAATTCTCTGGTGTACTTTGAGTCCGGAAAGATAAGGGAAGCTTTTTCCACACTGGTCGCAGCAGTAACGTTTTGCTTTAACTGAGGTTTCTGAAACAGAAAACACACCTGGTTAGAGCTTCATGATCAATAATAACACCTGGTTAGAGCTTCATGATCAATAATCACATTGAGTTACATCACGCTGGTCGCTACCATCTGAACGACCCTCGGTTGCTAATCAATCGGTAAACAGGAAATGGTCCGTCGGTGAAAAGGTTCCCTTCACTCCAATGTTAAGCTCATTGGTTTCCATTGACATGACTAACGTGGTTTTAGGGTTTTTATTGAGTCAGATTGGCCTCGCTAATATCTACCCCGTCGCTAGGCAACGCTCGCTTCCACTGTGGTCCGTCACTTAAATGTTTCCCTCCGCCCACTTCCACTAGAAGCGTGATCTCTGGCAGCGTTTCCTGTCAGGGGAGTGCGCTGCCCGTCACTAAGTAGTTAAATTCACTTATCCAGAACCGCCAAATCCAACCAAAATGTCCATATATGGGCATAAAAGGACAGAGACTGACATACACAGATATCTCCATATATGGAGACACAGGTAGACAGACGGATACAGATAACTCCATATATGGGCATGATAGGGACACAGACAGACAGACAGCTACAATGTGTTCTCTGACTCAGATGTTGAATCTTGAATTACCGCATGAATGTAATGCACAATCTATGTAAAGGTGTGTGAATGGGTGAATGTAATGCACAGTCTATGTAAAGCGTCTTGGATAAAGGCACTATATATAAATGCACCATTTACCATTTTAGGATATATGGGCATATGGGGGGGGGGGGTGGGCGTTGTGTAAAGTCCTTGTGGTCTGTGGTGAACGTCTGTGATAAACGTCTGTGGTAAATGTATGAAGAGTGCAAACTGACTGTGAAAGGTGGACTGACTAAGTAATCAAATGACAGGTGTGGGGAATAAGGCTGAGGTTGCCATGGCAATCAATTGGCTCAGGCAGAGGCTGTAAGTTGTACAGGTTGAGTGGCCTTATAGCCTCATTAGGTCCACTGGCAGAGCCTTATAGCCTCATTAGGTCCACTGGCAGAGCCTTATAGCCTCATTAGGTCCACTGGCAGAGCCTGACCAGAGCTTGTTTTTGTGGCGCTTCTTGACAACCGTGTATCGGACCGACTCAAGGCCGAGCAATGCACTCCCTGTGGGGGGGGGGGGGGGGTGGGGGGGGGGGGGGGTGGACACTGCACTCCCTGTGGGGGCGTGGAACACGTGTGGCAAATGGGGGGGGGGGGGGGGGGTTCTCGATATGGATTACAGACGTAGGTAGAGAGACGTATTTGTTGTAAGTGAATTAGAGAATTAAACAATTAACTTACTGAAGTTCTGGAGGTCTCCAGGTTTGTCCCTGGATGGAGAGTTGCTCTCCACCTGCACTCTGGGTTCCATAGTCTGGTCTGGAACTAAGGAATTAAAGGACAAATTCACCATTTCATTGTATCTTCATATAATTCGTCCTCACTTATTGTGCATTATAATATTACTAAACGTGTACGTGCCCGTCGCAGTCGGCCACCGGCCTCCTTGTGAACCTAATGATAGACGTCGTCATAGCATCTGTTTGAACTGTCAGCCGGTGTCCCACATGGAGATCTGTGTGTGCAGACTGCAAACTGACTGTGAAAAGTGTACTTCGCATTCAATTCGGCCCACTGGCAGTGCCTGATTGGCAATTTAAAAAGCTATTTTTCTCTTTCAGTAACCCATGAATAATAGTTATATAGTTGTAGTTGCTTCTGCTTTGAAAAAGCACTTTGATCTTAAAGGGACACTTCACCCTTTTTGCAAAAAAAATATATGTTTATGACGTTTAGAAGCTTTAGAACACTTTCCTGGAGATCTTTATGTGTGTAATATGTGGTTTTAGATATTTTAGATTGTAGCAGTGAGCCTGTTGTCTCTGATGTCATGGACACTGGGCTCACTTCCTTCCTGGACTACATGTTGTCTCAGTAAGACAGCTCTCCCCCTATCCGCAAGGAGGAGCAGTGCACCAAAGAATTATGGGAATTGTAGTCCAGGAAGGTAGTGAGACCAGTGTCCATGACATCAGAGACAACAGGCTCACTGCTACAATCTAAAATAACTAAAACCACATATTACACACATAAATACCCCCAGGAAAGTGATCTAAAGCTTCTAAACGTCATTAACATATATTTGTTTGCAAAAATGGTGAAGTGTCCCTTTAAGTTTAGACACATTAATTCAATGTGTGTGTCTTCCATGTTTGGGAGAAGGTGTGTGTGTGTGTGTGTGTGTGTGTGTGTGTGTGTGTGTGTGTGTGTGTGTGTGTGTGTGTGTGTGTGTGTGTGTGTGTGTGTGTGTGTGTGTGTGTGTGTGTGTGTGTGTGTGTGTGTGTGTGTGCGTGCGTGCGTGCGTGCGTGCGTGTGTGTGCGCCGGGGAGCATACTTTGGCATCGCTCGCTAATCATTCTCAATCATGAAATGAATTCATTTCACACACAAATATGAGATATAGACATTTGAACACAAGCAGAAATGTAAATCTATGTAGAGTGTCTTCTTTACTTTGCAGTGACTCTGACATGGATGGTCATAGCAACATATGACGGCTTGTAGGAATGGTGTGGTTCTACTGTATCCTGCGATACCAATTGTGTATCTGTAGCTTGAATACTCATGGATTTATTATTATTATTATTATTATTATTATTATTATTATTATTATTTACTGTAGCTTGAATACTCATGGAGTTATGGCACTAAACGTATATGGTTTCCCAAATGGGAGGAAATAAAGCAGTCCTAAATTAAATCTACAGTATCAAACAGATTTGTTTTATTTTTACTTCACTTATGCAAGGGTGGGGAAATTAACAAATTCACTTAGAGTAGAAGTCCCTAAAATATATGAAATGAGTAGAAGTCCCTAAAATATATGAAATGTCACAAATGAGAGATTGTGAAAGTATATATGCAGCTTCAACAATAGTAGGCTACAGAGATAAATGCAGCCCTACAATAGAACTACCTAACTATTATTTAGCACACCTGGGGGCGGCGGTGGTTCAGGGGTAGAGTGCCTGGATGGTAACCGTAAGGTTGCCAGTTCGAACCCGGGCTCCCCCAGAGTTAGTGTGGAAGTGTCCTTGAGCAAGACACTGAACCCCTAATTGCTCCCGATGTGCTGGTTGGTGCCTTGCATGGTTTCCGCTGCCATCGGTGTATGAATGTGTGTGTGAATATAATGCACAATCTCTGTAAAGCGCCTTGGATAAAGGCGCTATATATAAATGCACCATTTACCATTTACACCTGGATGAGGGAAACCAAGCTCAATGTTATCCTCATACCAGCAAGTCATTCATTCATGTAGAGTTGATGTAATCATTTAACATGTTTGCTTAAGGTAAAGTTGTATTTAGCTCCACCACATCTGCATTGTATTGCCTATATGGCTTTCTTCATAAACCTATAAACCTTCATATCAGTAGCTATCTGACCTTTAAGTTCCATTTAGTGTAACATCCTAACAGAGCCATTGACTACAGTAGAACCCTGACACTGTAGACATGAGGGCGAGAAGAGGGGCGAGGTCACATGCACGCATCGGCCTGGGTGACAGCAGACTGCTGGGCGAGCGCTGGCGCTTTGACACGGGGAGTCAGATCAACATATGGAATTAATTCTGTACTGGCCATATATGGAGCGTGTCTTGAGTATACAGGGATTCATGAGGTCAGATCAACATACAATATGGAATGTCAGCTCAACAGGCCAGCTCCATATATGGAGATCTAAGGGTTTGAGCTTTGAGGTCAGATGTAGAGTTGCTGGCCAATATTGATGACATCAGGGATCTCCATATATGGGCATTCCCATATATGGGCTTAATATTGATGAGGGATCTCCATCCCTGATGTCACGTGATGTCACAAGGTGACTAACTGACTGACAGGACATTTATGTTTTCATAGTAAATGTCACGTGATGTCACAAGGTGACTAACTGACTGACTGATAGGACATTTATGTTTTCATAGTAAATGTGACGTTTCGGTCGCCATTACAACATGGTTAAAAAAACATCCAAAAACAAATAGAAAAAGGAAAGTGACACACGGTCCATAATGTCAAAACGTCCGCAGTAGAAGACCTTCAACACTAAATGTTGCTCAACAGAGAGATGATGATGATGATGTTCATAAAACCCTGGCTCCATATACCAACACTAAGCTCTCGTATGAAGATAAATATCATACGATACAGTATATAACCTCTGACTGGGAGTTATAATGACCTACTGAAGACTCTGAGATCTGAGGAAGATGTGACAACGGTCTAAATACAGAAAACCTCATACATTACAATTTGAATTGTAGATTGAGCTGAAAGCTCTGATGTGGTACAGTATGCTCTGAAAGTGTGCCCATGGAATATGCACTGATAGAAGCTGCACGTCCAGGAAGAAAACTTCAGATATTGATGAAGAAGCCTCCCCCTGGCCAGCCGGGGCGCCTGATGGAGGGGAAAGGAACTGGTCTCTATACTGCCTCCCCCTGGCCAGCCGGGGCGCCTGATGGAGGGGAAAGGAACTGGTCTCTATACTGCCTCCCCCTGGCCAGCCGGGGCGCCTGATGGAGGGGAAAGGAACTGGTCTCTATACTGCCTCCCCCTGGCCAGCCGGGGCGCCTGATGGAGGGGAAAGGAACTGGTCTCTATACTGCCTCCCCCTGGCCAGCCGGGGCGCCTGATGGAGGGGGAAGGAACTGGTCTCTATACTGCCTCCCCCTGGCCAGCCGGGGCGCCTGATGGAGGGGAAAGGAACTGGTCTCTATACTGCCTCCCCCTGGCCAGCCGGGGCGCCTGATGGAGGGGAAAGGAACTGGTCTCTATACTGCCTCCCCCTGGCCAGCCGGGGCGCCTGATGGAGGGGAAAGGAACTGGTCTCTATACTGCCTCCCCCTGGCCAGCCGGGGCGCCTGATGGAGGGGAAAGGAACTGGTCTCTATACTGCCTCCCCCTGGCCAGCCGGGGCGCCTGATGGAGGGGAAAGGAACTGGTCTCTATACTGCCTCCCCCTGGCCAGCCGGGGCGCCTGATGGAGGGGAAAGGAACTGGTCTCTATACTGCCTCCCCCTGGCCAGCCGGGGCGCCTGATGGAGGGGAAAGGAACTGGTCTCTATACTGCCTCCCCCTGGCCAGCCGGGGCGCCTGATGGAGGGGAAAGGAACTGGTCTCTATACTGCCTCCCCCTGGCCAGCCGGGGCGCCTGATGGAGGGGAAATGAACTGGTCTCTATACTGCCTCCCCCTGGCCAGCCGGGGCGCCTGATGGAGGGGAAAGGAAATGGTCTCTATACTGCCTCCCCCTGGCCAGCCGGGGCGCCTGATGGAGGGGAAAGGAACTGGTCTCTATACTGCCTCCCCCTGGCCAGCCGGGGCGCCTGATGGAGGGGAAAGGAACTGGTCTCTATACTGCCTCCCCCTGGCCAGCCGGGGCGCCTGATGGAGGGGAAAGGAACTGGTCTCTATACTGCCTCCCCCTGGCCAGCCGGGGCGCCTGATGGAGGGGAAAGGAACTGGTCTCTATACTGCCTCCCCCTGGCCAGCCGGGGCGCCTGATGGAGGGGAAAGGAACTGGTCTCTATACTGCCTCCCCCTGGCCAGCCGGGGCGCCTGATGGAGGGGAAAGGAACTGGTCTCTATACTGCCTCCCCCTGGCCAGCCGGGGCGCCTGATGGAGGGGAAAGGAACTGGTCTCTATACTGCCTCCCCCTGGCCAGCCGGGGCGCCTGATGGAGGGGAAAGGAACTGGTTGGAATAACGTGTTCCTTCCACGCGCTACGTCCAACCAGGGAAACTCCCCCCTGTCAGGTGTAAAGGAGCAAGTTAGGTAGCTTTATTTCCTTTAGAGGTTTAATGTAGCTTTATTTCCTTTAGAGGTTTAAGGTAGCTTTATTTCCTTTAGAGGTTTAAGGTAGCTTTTATGATGTTTATATAATACAAGAGCAGCTGACGATACAACTTCATCAACCTTCCTCATTGTCTCTGTTACTATTATCAACCTTATTCAGTCTGTTACTATTATCAACCTTATTCAGTCTTCTTGGTGAGACGGCTGCAGGCATACTCTCACTCTCAACATGTTCAACTTGTTCTGACTGGTGTAGTTTGTTGAACGTCTTCTGCTTTGGGAGTTTTTGACATTATGGATCTCGTATATTTACTTCTTCTAAATGTTTACCACAGATTATACAAATATTTGGATCCAATGTTTGTACATCACACTCCATTCTGGATAAAAAAAATAAAGAAAAATACTGCAGGTTCAGAATTCATCAATCAACTATGTTTTGACCCGACCGTACACTATTGTTAGGCACTATGCACATTACAGTAACCATGCTGTTACAAGTCATACTAATTAACCCATTCTGACCTGAGATCAGATTCTAAAAATGTCTTTTACATCCTGACAGTTTCATTATTAACCCATTCTGACCTGAGATCAGATTCTAAAAGTGTCTTCGATTTAAAAAAAAATAGCAGACCTACAAGCTCGTATCGCGCCACTCGGTGGCGCGATATGAGCTTGTAGATCTGCTATTTTTCAATAGCTAAAGCACGACATGATGCCAACACCAAAATGGGTGCCCGGTCAGAATGGGATAACCATTCTGGTGAAACACAGTCTGGGCTTTGCTATTAGGCTACTGGACAGGATCTGTTACTCTAAATGGAGCTTAAAGCTAGCTCACTCTCCAGCTAGCTAAATAGCTACTAGACTTCACATGGTTCTTCTCATCTTTTCACATTCCAAAATATTTGCCGTGTCAGTTTATGAAGAAACCCATATAGGCAACAAGGTGCAGATAGAGCAGATGGAGCCAAATACTGTAAAAACATGAATTATTATGTAAAATGATATCAACTCCTACATAAATGAATGACTTTAATTGCATTGTTCCATAAGTCTTGTCTTATTAATACTGGTAGAACTTAACCCATTCTGACCTGAGATCAGATTCATACGAGGTTTCCGTCGGACACACACTGGTCTGATGAACCCATTCTGACCTGAGATCAGATTCTAAAAATGTCAGTCGCTCTTCGATTTTTCAAAAATAGCAGACCTACAAGCTCGTATCGCGCCACTCGGTGGCGCGATCTGAGCTTGTAGATCTGCTATTTTCCAATAGCTAAAGCATAACATGATGCCGACACCAAAATGGGTGCCCGGTCAGATTGGGTTAAGAGGGACACAGGACATGGGGAAAATATGAGAATAGATTGTGTTTATTTTGTACAAGGGATGTGAAAAGGTGCTGTACAGGGCAGAGATCCAGGAATAAGGGATGTGAAAAGGTGCTGTACAGGGCAGAGATCCAGGAATAAGGGATGTGAAAAGGTGCTGTACAGGGCAGAGATCCAGGAATAAGGGATGTGAAAAGGTGCTGTACAGGGCAGAGATCCAGGAATAAGGGATGTGAAAAGGTGCTGTACAGGGCAGAGATCCAGGAATAAGGGATGTGAAAAGGTGCTGTACAGGGCAGAGATCCAGGAATAAGGGATGTGAAAAGGTGCTGTACAGGGCAGAGATCCAGGAATAAGGGATGTGAAAAGGTGCTTTACAGGGCAGAGATCCAGGAATAAGGGATGTGAAAAGGTGCTGTACAGGGCAGAGATCCAGGAATAAGGGATGTGAAAAGGTGCTGTACAGGGCAGAGATCCAGGAATAAGGGATGTGAAAAGGTGCTGTACAGGGCAGAGATCCAGGAATAAGGGATGTGAAAAGGTGCTGTACAGGGCAGAGATCCAGGAATCCCGAGTTGGTGTTTGCTGGACTCTCGCAGTAACTAATGACTTGCTGTTATGAGGATAACATTGATCATTGATCACCCTCATCCTGTTATGAGGATAACATTGATCATTGAGCACCCTCATCCTGTTATGAGGATAACATTGATCATTGATCACCCTCATCCTGTTATGAGGATAACATTGATCATTGATCACCCTCATCCTGTTATGAGGATAACATTGATCACTGATCACCCTCATCCTGTTATGAGGATAACATTGATCATTGATCACCCTCATCCTGTTATGAGGATAACATTGATCATTGATCACCCTCATCCTGTTATGAGGATAACATTGATCATTGATCACCCTCATCCTGTTATGAGGATAACATTGATCATTGAGCACCCTCATCCTGTTATGAGGATAACATTGATCATTGATCACCCTCATCCTGTTATGAGGATAACATTGATCATTGAGCACCCTCATCCTGTTATGAGGATAACATTGATCATTGATCACCCTCATCCTGTTATGAGGATAACATTGATCATTGATCACCCTCATCCTGTTATGAGGATAACATTGATCATTGAGCACCCTCATCCTGTTATGAGGATAACATTGATCATTGAGCACCCTCATCCTGTTATGAGGATAACATTGATCATTGAGCACCCTCATCCTGTTATGAGGATAACATTGATCATTGATCACCCTCATCCTGTTATGAGGATAACATTGATCACTGATCACCCTCATCCTGTTATGAGGATAACATTGATCATTGATCACCCTCATCCTAACAGTCGTTCTATTGTAGGCCTCCATTTCTCTGCAGTGTTGTTGAAGCTGCAATATATTCTTTTCACAATTTCTCAAGTTTGGGATTTCATACATTTTTGGAACTTCTACTCAAGTCAATTTGTTATAATTATTCCACCATTGATAAGTGAAGTCAAAATTAAAAACTAGAAAGGTGCAATTCTGAGAAATTACAAGTGTGGTTGTACTGATGTGAGTCACAAAGAATAGGGTCCTGGGAAACTGAATTCCGTCTTACCGTTTGTATTCTATATTGTGATGTCATGTGAAGCATGACAACACTGACAACAGTGTGTGAAGCATATGATAAAAAGCTTCACTTTTCTGTTGTGCAAAAGTTTACAAAAATCACACATGTGTGAAGTGAGGGGCGCTAATATATTAAAGTCTAACTCATGTTAATTATAGGTGATGTAAAACAAACGGTGCCAACACATTAATTGCCATTAACAATAAAGAGACAAGACGTAATGAGGGACAATATGATGCAAATGTTCCCTTCATTAGCAATGGCAAACATAGAACTAAAAAAAACATTTTTGCCAGCACTTTGCTGGCAAAACAAAATATCGGACAGAGAACAATAGTGTGTTGCCTAGATCAACCACACTAACTAATACTGTTTTATTCCCCCCATTTGGGACACAGTTTACGTTTAGTGCCATAACTCCAATTATTCAAGCTCACAATTTGTATTGCTGGATACAGTAGAACCACAGCAGTCCTACAAGCCCTCATATGTGTTGCTATGACTGTACATGTCAGTCACTGCAATGTAAAGAAGACACTATATAGATTTACATTTCCGCCTATTGTAGGTATGTGTTCAAATGACTATATCTCATATTGACATTATTCTTTTTCTAAAATGTAGAGGGATGTCCTGGCTTCCAATATGCCAAATTTTAAACCTCTCAGAGCCTCTATTGTTAATCTACATGAGTTTATATGCATCAACCCCTAGACGGTCAGGCCTTATTTTTAGTTTGAGGTGTATAACTTTAAACAATATTTATTTTTATACAAGAATCCATTTCATGTATGGTAGGCCTTAGAGATGAGGAGAAACTATGTTGTGTTTGGTCCTAAGCCCGATAAGGGCCCAATTTCTGGGGGCCATTGTCACAGTACTAGGTCTTGGGCAGAGGGTGCTCCACCACAAAGACTAATCCCTTCAAACTGTCCTTTGTCTCGGCTGCTATTCAACTGCTGAACAGCAGATACCACTTTATTCTGGCCTCTTTGCACACATACTGCTACTAATGCACTTTAGCTGACTTTGCTACAATGAATCTCAATCTACAATGAGTCATGAACAATATCAATACTAATAACATTGTTACACATAGCCTACAGTAATATCAATACTAATAACATTGTTACACATAGCCTGCTGTACTATCAATACTAATAAGTAGTAGCAGTAATACATTTAAAGGGGAATACCACTCTTTTTTCCAGTTCAAATAATAAAAAGGTTCCCACTTGACACTTTAATAAATGTAATGTAACTGAAACACTTTGATCTCCACTGCACGGTGCTTTGCTGATGGGATTATTGTTCAATCGACAAATAGACATAATAATAATATGCCATTTATTTACCTATATTAATGCCGCCTCTCGCGTGCGATGATACCACGCCGAGGATAAATGTTCTATATAATATCTGACATTAATTAAAACTATAGATCTATATGGCAGTGAACTGAATAAACTGAAGGAAACACTGCAGCTATTAGACTACATGTTGAAACAATAATGGAACAGTATAACATGATCACGACCAGCTCAGTGGCCTTGTGGTTAGAGTGTCCGCTCTGAGACTGGGAGGTCGGGGTTCGATCCCCGGCCGGGTCATACCAAAGACTGTAAAAATGGGACCCAGTGCCTCCCTGCTTGACACTCAGCATCAAGGGTTGGATCGGGGCTAAGTCCCTGCGACATACTAGCGTCATGTCAAGGGGGTGTACTTGTACATCAAGCTGCCTCACGCTACAGAAACAGGAGATAGGCTCCTGCCCCTATGGGCCTCATGGCTACAGAAACAGGAGACAGGCTCCTGCCCCTATGGGCCTCATGGCTACAGAAACAGGAGATAGGCTCCTGCCCCTATGGGCCTCATGGCTACAGAAACAGGAGATAGGCTCCTGCCCTATGGGCCTCATGGCTACAGAAACAGGAGATAGGCTCCTGCCCCTATGGGCCTCATGGCTACAGAAACAGGAGATAGGCTCCTGCCCCTATGGGCCTCATGGCTACAGAAACAGGAGATAGGCTCCTGCCCCTATGGGCCTCATGGCTACAGAAACAGGAGATAGGCTCCTGCCCCTATGGGCCTCATGGCTCAGCAAGGTTACTTACTTACTTATAACACGATAACTCAAACTATACCATTGCTATTAATAATTAAACAGTAATGTAGTGACATTAACATATTGACAGTAAAACAGATCAAACCTGTTATAACAGTAATATAGTAACATTAACATATTAACAGTAAAACAGAACAAACCTGGTATTCGGTGTAACTTGATCACTGGAGTAAAGTTCAGCATCACTGCTCCCTCCATCCTCCTCTGATGTGTTGTATAAATGTCTGTCTGTCTGTCTGTCTGTCTGTCTGTCTGTCTGTCTGTCTGTCTGTCTGTCTGTCTGTCTGTCTGTCTGTCTGTCTGTCTGTCTGTCTGTCTGTCTGTCTGTAACAAGCTCTGGATGTGTTCACTCTATGCTGCACTACTCCTCAATGAGAGGCAGAGAGAGAGAGAGAGAGAGAGAGAGAGATAGAGAGATGGGAGGGGTTGATTTATGCACGGCTGTTGTCATAGCAACCAGCATGGGGCCCCATTGAGCAACCTTAAACCCCCCTCCACACACACACACACATGCACGTCACACCCGCACACACACACACACACACACACACACACACACACTCACACAAACACATCTTCTAGTCCAGGGGTTCTCATAGTTTTTGGCTTGGGACCCCCCCCCCCCCCCCCCCCCCAGTCACATCTTCGATGGGGAATACAAGCTAGTAGAAACGGCAGGCTTTGTAGTCCTGAAAAGATGCAATGTGAAAATGGAAGCCATCGTTCTCACGATGATGAAAATCTAAACCTTTTTGTAAAAAAAATCTTGTTTAAAAAGAAATCTGCCTAATGATGATGTCACTGGAAGACGGTTTCTGAACTGCGCACAGCCCTCCTATGAGACACAGACTGAGTAGGAAAAAGATCGTGCCATTTTACCATGATTATTAGTGAGGACCTATTATATGAAGATAGGTTGAAAAGTGGTGAAGTGGTCCTTTAATAATAGAGAAAATGAAAACCAGATATAACCATTAAGGAAAGTTTACTCATGCACTTTATGTAGGCCTACTATAATTATGTAAACTCTTTATTTCCATTATTCAGACATTCAGTTGCAAAACAATATATGATCCCCTGATAGTTCATGATGTTTACATACATGTTAATAATCATAATAATATTAATACATGTTGCATTGATCTGGTTTCTGATGTCAGATTTAACAGTAATTAATTAATTAATTACAGGAATGAAGAATCAAGAGTGATTTATTTGTCGTATTCATAAAGGTACAATCAGTGAAATGTTGCTGGACACATCATCATAATAATGATACAAAGTAATAATATTGGATATAATTAAGTAAAAATGTTAATATATAGTTATATATATATATATATCGATAATATAGAAATAAAGTTGAAATACAGTCAGAACAGCCGCTATGATAGACATTTTAACAACATAGTAGTGTCTTCCACAGCAGTGTTAAAATGGATTGATTCAATAACTTTATTAACAAATCTTATAGAGCAGAAATGATGAGGACAAAAGCCACTCTAAAAGGATAACACACAAAGTCCTGAGGGTCGCTTTCCTAAAAATACGCTCAAATCGTTAAGTGATTCTCAACCCGTTTAATTTCAAGGACCCCCAGTTTGACATGCATTAGTTCTACGGACCCCCAGTTTGACATGCATTAGTTCTACGGACCCCCAGTTAACGGCATTTCTATCTCTGGGACCCCCGATTTATATTGTACTGTAAAATCAATGTTCATTTGTACTCTCTGAGTTACAGACCCATAAGGGTCCATGTGGTTCTTATCTATCCATCATTTAACCGTGGACCCCCTGGAACTTCCTCAAGGACCCCCGGGGGTCCCCGGACCCCACTTTGGGAACCACTGCTGTACACATCAACACATATACATTAGACAGATTAAAAACAAACATCAAAACAAGTCGTCTGGATATAATTTGAGCATTCAGCCTGGTGACCTCAACATTTAAAGGAATGGTTTAATTGTGAACAAAGTTGATGTCAACGTAAGACAGAGAACATATTTAGTACTTCTATAAGACAGAGAACATGTTAAGACAGAGAACATGTTAAGACAGAGAACATGTTTAGTACTTCTATAACTTCTGGTTTCCCAGACGGGTCAAAGTAGAGAAAGTAAAATAAACAGAGATAATTAGCCCTTCGCTAAGCCCCTCCCACTCCACTCTGTGATGGCGAGCTGTCCTTTTCACCCATTGAGATGCATGCTATGCTAAATGACGCTATCTGGCCCCAAATGAATCATTTCAGTAGCAAGAGTTTCAAAATGTCTTCTACATCTAGTCAACCAGGCCCGCAGTAGGCTATGCACTGGACAAATGTGCATGACATTATTTCAATAAACTAGAAATACGAAACGTTAGAGAAACAGTATCCAACTCAATCAACTTTAATGACCGTCCGACAGGTCATTAAAGTAATGCACGGTAAGACTACGGTCATTAGTATTATTGCCATAATAATAATAATAATTATATCTCAAACTTATATAGCGCTTTTCTGAGTACCCAAATACTCTTTACATGGGGGGGCTTTACAGAGGTAACAACAAATTAAAAACAACTTTAATAGAAAAAAGGAAAAAAAAACACTAAAAGCTAAAGAACATTAAAAGACAGTGAAAAGGGTTAGCTAGAGGAGGCAATTTTGAAGAGGTGGGTTTTGAGGGCGGTTTTGAAGGTTTGAAGGTGGGTCACCATCACCTAGGTGGGTCAGTCGTTTAACTTTCCCAACGATATGCTGGTAGGGGGGAACCAGGTTATTGAGAGCTTTGTAGGTGGTGAGCAGGATTTTGTTTAGTGAATTATTTGTTTGACGGGGAGCCAGTGTAGGTCGTGGAGGACGGGTGTGATGTGGACTCTGGATCGTGTACTGGTGAGCAGACGGGAGGCTGAGTTCTGAGTTTATTGAGGACTTTGGAGGTGGTGCCGTTGAGGATACTTCAATCCGGGATGTAATGAATGCGTAGTCGAGTGTTACGACGGCTGGGAAAGTCAGAGAAGGCCGGAGGCGGCCAATGTTCCTGAGGTCAAAGAAGGCAGTTTTTGTGATCTGGTTAATGTGGGGGGAGGTTGTTACAGTGGAGCCATCGGTGTTGAGGGTGAAGTTCTGTGTGGGGGTGGTGAGACGTATTTCTGATTTGTTGCAGTTGAGTTTGAAGAGGTTATTTTGCATCCGCATTTTAATATCAGTGAGGCAGGTGGTGAGTGTGCAGTGAGTGGCAGCCGTGATGGTCTTGGTGGAGAGGTAGAGTTGTGTGTCGTCAGCGTAGCAGTGGAACTGGAGGTTGTGGTGACCTGAGGATCTGTCCAAGTGGTAGAAGGTAAATAATGAAAGTGGTGGCCCTGGATGGATCACAGTAGAAGCTCTTCTCTCCTTAGTGTGGATGAGCTGGTGAACTCTTAATGATCCAGACCAGGTGAAACTCTTCCCACATGTCTCACAACCAAATAGCTTCTATCCAGTATGAATCATCCTGTGTTTCTGGAAGCTATACATTTGAGCGAAGCTTTTCCCACATGTTTCACAGCTTCTCTCCAGTGTGAATGTTCCAGTGGCGTTTTAAGTTTGAAAAGTCAGTTAAACACTTCCCACATCTTGTGTTGTTCGAGGTTAGACATTTGGCTGGAGTTTTTCCCACATGTGTCGCAGAATTCTATGGTGTTTTTTGAGGTAGCAAACTGAAGTGAAGCTTTTTCCTCACTGGTCACAGCTGTAACGCTTCTATCCAGTGTGAATCTTCTTGTGTCGTTCGAGGCTAGACATGAAGCTGAAGCTTTTCCCACATGTGTCACAGCTGAAAGGCTTTTCTCCAGTGTGAATTATCCGGTGAACTTTTAGATTATGCATTAGGCTGAAGCTTTTCCCACATGTGTCACAGCTGAAAGGCTTTTCTCCGGTGTGATTTCTCTGGTGTATTTTGATATAGGCATATGAAGTGAAGCTTTTTCCACATTGGTCACAGCTGTAAGGCTTTGCTCCAGTGTGAATTCTCTGGTGTACTTTGAGACTGGAAATGTGAGTGAAGCTTTTCCCACAATGCCCACAGCTATAAGGCTTTTCTCCAGTATGAATTCTATGGTGTTCTGTTAGAACAGACCTAGTGGTGAACCTTTTCCCACATTTGTCACAATGGTAAGGCTTTTCTCCAGTGTGAATTCTCTTGTGTACTTTGATATAGGCATCTGAAGTGAAGCTTTTTCCACATATGTCACAGCTGTAAGGCTTTGCTCCAGTGTGACTTATCTGGTGTAATTTGAGACTGGAAAGGCGAGTGAAGCTTTTCCCACATTGTTTACAGCTGTAAGGCTTTTCTCCAGTGTGAATTATATAGTGTCCTGTTAGATCAGACCTAGTGATGAACCTTTTCTCACATTTGTCACAATAGTAAGGCTTTTCTCCAGTGTGAATTCTCTGGTGTCGTTCGAAAGTGGAAAGTTGAGTGAAGCTTTTCCCGCATTGGTCACAGATGTAAGGCTTTTCTCCAGTGTGCATTCTCTGGTGTCGTGTGAGATCAGACCTTTGTGTGAACCTTTTCCCACATTGGTCACAGCTGTAAGGCTTTTCTCCAGTGTGACTTATCTGGTGTAATTTGAGACTGGAAAGTTGAGTGAAGCTTTTTCCGCATTGGTCACAGCTGTAAGGCTTTTCTCCAGTGTGCATTCTCTGGTGTACTTTGAGATTGGAAACTTCAGTGAAGCTTTTTCCGCATTGGTCACAGCTGTAAGGCTTTTCTCCAGTGTGAATTCTCTGGTGTCGTGTGAGATCAGACCTACTGGTGAACCTTTTCCCACATTGGGCGCAGCTGTAAGGCTTTTCTCCAGTGTGACTTATCTGGTGTAATTTGAGACTGGAAAGTTGAGTGAAGCTTTTTCCGCATTGGTCACAGCTGTAAGGCTTTTCTCCAGTGTGCATTTTCTGGTGTTTTTTGAAAGTGGAAAGTGCAGTGAAGCTTTTTCCACATGTTTCACAACCAAAAGGCTTCTCTCCAGTGTGAATCCTCTGGTGTTCTTTGAGACTGTTATCTTTAGTGAAGCTTTTTCCACATTCGTCACAGCTGTAAGGCTTCTCTCCAGTGTGAATTTTCTGGTGTTCTTTTAAGTTGCCATACAAAGCAAAACACTTCCCACACGTTTCACAGCCAAATTGCTTATCTCCTGTGTGAACCTTCTTGTGTCGTTCGAGGTGAGCATTTTGTCTGAAGCTTTTCCCACATATGTCACAGCTGTAAGGCTTTTCTCCAGTGTGAATTATCTGGTGTACTTTGAGCTGGGAAACTCTGCTGAAGCTCTTTCCACACTGGTCGCAGCTGTAAGGCTTCTCTCCAGTGTGAATTATCTGGTGAATATTTAAGCTGCTACTCCGATTAAAACACTTCCCACATGTTTCACAACCAAAAGGCTTCTCTCCAGTGTGAATTCTCTGATGTGCTTTAAGACTGGAAAGTTTAGGGAAGCTTTTTCCACACTGGTCGCAGCAGCAACGTTTTGCTTTAACTGAGGACAGAGTATGACAGGTTTCTGAAACAGAAAACACACCTGGTTAGAGCTTCATGATCAATAATAACACCTGGTTAGAGCTTCATGATCAATAATCACATTGAGTTACATCACGCTGGTCGCTACCATCTGAACGACCCTCGGTTGCTAATCAATCGGTAAACAGGAAATGGTCCGTCGGTGAAAAGGTTCCCTTCACTTCAATGTTAAGCTCATTGGTTTCCATTGACATGACTAACGTGGTTTTAGGGTTTTTATTGAGTCAGATTGGCCTCGCTAATATCTACCCCGTCGCTAGGCAACGCTCGCTTCCACTGTGGTCCGTCAGTTAAATGTTTCCCTCCGCCCACTTCCACTAGAAGCGTGATCTCTGGCAGCGTTTCCTGTCAGGGGAGTGCGCTGCCCGTCACTAAGTAGTTAAATCCACTTATCCAGAACCGCCAAATCCAACCAAAATGTCCATATATGGGCATAAAAGGACAGAGACTGACATACACGGATATCTCCATATATGGAGACACAGGTAGACAGACGGTTACAGATAACTCCATATATGGGCATGAAAGGGACACAGACAGACAGCTACAATGTGTTCTCTGACACTCTGACTCAGATGTTGAATTACCGCATGAATGTAATGCACAGTCTATGTAAAGGTGTGTGAATGTGTGTGTGAATGTAATGCACAGTCTATGTAAAGGTGTGTGAATGTGTGTGTGAATGGGTGAATGTAATGCACAGTCTATGTAAAGGTGTGTGAATGGGTGTGTGAATGGGTGAATGTAATGCACAGTCTATGTAAAGGTGTGTGAATGTGTGTGTGAATGGGTGAATGTAATGCACAATCTATGTAAAGGTGTGTGAATGTGTGTGTGAATGGGTGAATGTAATGCACAGTCTATGTAAAGGTGTGTGAATGTGTGTGTGAATGGGTGAATGTAATGCACAATCTATGTAAAGGTGTGTGAATGGGTGAATGTAATGCACAGTCTATGTAAAGGTGTGTGAATGTGTGTGTGAATGGGTGAATGTAATGCACAGTCTATGTAAAGGTGTGTGAATGTGTGTGTGAATGGGTGAATGTAATGCACAGTCTATGTAAAGGTGTGTGAATGTGTGTGTGAATGGGTGAATGTAATGCACAGTCTATGTAAAGGTGTGTGAATGTGTGTGTGAATGGGTGAATGTAATGCACAGTCTATGTAAAGGTGTATGAATGTGTGTGTGAATGGGTGAATGTAATGCACAGTCTATGTAAAGGTGTGTGAATGGGTGAATGTAATGCACCGTCTATGTAAAGGTGTGTGAATGTGTGTGTGAATGGGTGAATGTAATGCACAGTCTATGTAAAGGTGTGTGAATGGGTGAATGTAATGCACAGTCTATGTAAAGGTGTGTGAATGGGTGAATGTAATGCACAGTCTATGTAAAGGTGTGTGAATGTGTGTGTGAATGGGTGAATGTAATGCACAGTCTATGTAAAGGTGTGTGAATGGGTGAATGTAATGCACAGTCTATGTAAAGGTGTGTGAATGGGTGAATGTAATGCACAGTCTATGTAAAGGTGTGTGAATGGGTGAATGTAATGCACAGTCTATGTAAAGGTGTGTGAATGTGTGTGTGAATGGGTGAATGTAATGCACAGTCTATGTAAAGGTGTGTGAATGTGTGTGTGAATGGGTGAATGTAATGCACAGTCTATGTAAAGGTGTGTGAATGGGTGCATGTAATGCACAGTCTATGTAAAGGTGTATGAATATGTGTGTGAATGGGTGAATGTAATGCACAGTCTATGTAAAGGTGTGTGAATGGGTGAATGTAATGCACAGTCTATGTAAAGGTGTGTGAATGTGTGTGTGAATGGGTGAATGTAATGCACAGTCTATGTAAAGGTGTGTGAATGTGTGTGTGAATGGGTGAATGTAATGCACAGTCTATGTAAAGGTGTATGAATGTGTGTGTGAATGGGTGAATGTAATGCACAGTCTATGTAAAGGTGTGTGAATGGGTGAATGTAATGCACCGTCTATGTAAAGGTGTGTGAATGTGTGTGTGAATGGGTGAATGTAATGCACAGTCTATGTAAAGGTGTGTGAATGGGTGAATGTAATGCACAGTCTATGTAAAGGTGTGTGAATGGGTGAATGTAATGCACAGTCTATGTAAAGGTGTGTGAATGTGTGTGTGAATGGGTGAATGTAATGCACAGTCTATGTAAAGGTGTGTGAATGTGTGTGTGAATGGGTGAATGTAATGCACAGTCTATGTAAAGGTGTGTGAATGGGTGAATGTAATGCACAGTCTATGTAAAGGTGTGTGAATGGGTGAATGTAATGCACAGTCTATGTAAAGGTGTGTGAATGTGTGTGTGAATGGGTGAATGTAATGCACAGTCTATGTAAAGGTGTGTGAATGTGTGTGTGAATGGGTGAATGTAATGCACAGTCTATGTAAAGGTGTGTGAATGGGTGCATGTAATGCACAGTCTATGTAAAGGTGTATGAATATGTGTGTGAATGGGTGAATGTAATGCACAGTCTATGTAAAGGTGTGTGAATGGGTGAATGTAATGCACAGTCTATGTAAAGGTGTGTGAATGTGTGTGTGAATGGGTGAATGTAATGCACAATCTATGTAAAGGTGTGTGAATGTGTGTGTGAATGGGTGAATGTAATGCACAGTCTATGTAAAGGTGTGTGAATGTGTGTGTGAATGGGTGAATGTAATGCACAGTCTATGTAAAGGTGTGTGAATGGGTGAATGTAATGCACAGTCTATGTAAAGGTGTGTGAATGTGTGTGTGAATGGGTGAATGTAATGCACAGTCTATGTAAAGGTGTGTGTATATGGTTCTCGAGATATGTGGATTACAGACGTAGGTAGAGAGACGTGTTGCATTTATTGTAAGTGAAATAGAGAATTAGAGAAACAAATAAAGATGGAACTTACTGAAGTTCTGGAGGTCTCCAGGTTTGTCCCTGGATGGAGAGTT
Source organism: Protomyctophum parallelum (assembly GCF_964188405.1). Classification (NCBI taxonomy): domain Eukaryota; kingdom Metazoa; phylum Chordata; class Actinopteri; order Myctophiformes; family Myctophidae; genus Protomyctophum; species Protomyctophum parallelum. The sequence continues at coordinate 1,612,579 of NC_139709.1, forward strand.
GCTCTCCACCTTCACTCTGGGTTCCATAGTCTGGTCTGGAACTAAGGAATTAAAGGACAAGTTCACCCGCTTTAAAGGTATATTCAGTGATTTCACTTAATTCAAATATCACTTATTTTTTTGTTTAGTTGTGATAATCCTCCCTACTATAGAGTGTGCTGACCATATAAGGAGTTCCTCCCTGTCCCCAGTTAACCCCTGGGGGTCAAAAAACCGTAGGTTTCGTTTTTGGCTCTCTATCCTGATTGGACGAAAGGCTGGGTCCCACAGCCAATAACGAAACCTAAGGTTTTTTGAGTGAAATCACTGAATATACCTTTAATTGTATCTTCATATACTTCGTCCTCACTTATTGTGCATTATAATATTACTAAACGTGTACGTGCCCGTCGCAGTCGGCCACCGGCCTCCTTGTGAACCTAATGATAGACGTCGTCATAGCATCTGTTTTAACTGTCAGCCGGTGTCCCACATGGAGATCTGTGTGTGCAGACTGCAAACTGACTGTGAAAAGTGTACTTTGCACTCAATTCGGCCCACTGGCAGTGCCTGATTGGAAATTTAATCCATGAATAATAGTTATATAGTTGTAGTTGCTTCTGCTTTGAAAAAAGCACTTTGATCTTAAGTTTAGACACATTAATGCAACTAATATATAGCCTTTAACAAATGGCAATATGATTTGAAACGTCCTGGCCACACACTATGAGTTCGTTCCCCGGCCGGGTCATATCAAAGACTCTAAAGATGTGCAGGAGCAATTAATGAATCTCTGCTCTCAGCAGAAAGAAGAATATCAGGACACAGGACTCCATCTCCATAGTTTCAAACTCCATTCTTTATTTGTTGTATTTCAGGTCAATTCACAGCATAGTACATATACTTCCATCATCATTCCCTCTCCTTAATCTCCCTCCTTCCAATCTCACTCCTCCATTCTCTCTCCTCAATCCAATCTTACTCCTCCATTCTCTCTCCTCAATCCAATCTCCCCTCTCTCATCAATTCTCTCCTCCTTTATTCTCACTCACACCCTCCATAATAGCATTTGACAGTCAACAACACATGATCTAAACATGTATTTTCCTGGATCCGGAGCAAAGGTAACAAATAGATATATTTGGCACTAGCCACAACATGACAACTGACAGGTGTAGGTCCGACTCTCTCCATGGATGGGTAGGTGCACAGCTACAGTGGCCTAATTAGAACATGGTGTCAGCTGCTGGTCACTTGAGAATGACGCAATAGTAACCGCATCATGTGTTTCTCTAATTGTATAATTGTTTTCCACATATGACATTCTAAAATTCCACCACAGATGGGACCCAGTGCCTCCCTGCTTGGCACTCAGCATCAAGGTTCAAGGTTAGCTTTATTGTCCCTTGTGGGAAATTGGTTTGCAGCCAGATCATAGTAAAAGTACACAAAACAACAACATTCAATACAAGACTAAGATCTAAGAACAGGGCACTAGAGACAGAGAATTCATGACATACAATAGTAGCAAAGTCAGCTAAAGTGCATTAGTAGCAGTTTGTGCAAAAGGGCAAGAATAAAGTGCTATCTGCTGTCCAGCAGTTGAATAGCAGCCGAGACAAAGGATAGTTTGAACCGATTAGTCTTTGTAACGGAACACCCTCAGCCCACGACCTGAGGGCAACAGTTCAAACTCAGACCGAAGTGGGTGATCCGATACCTCCAGGAGGGAGGAGGCTCTCTTAAGCATCTGCCTCTTGTACAGTTCTATGAGTTGGGCTTGGGTTCTCCCAGAAATGTTACTGGCCAGTGGCCACTACCCCCGATCCATCAAGGGTTGTATTGGGGGTAAGTCCCTGTGACATACTAGCCTCATGTCCAGGGGGTGTACTTCAAGCTGCCTCACGCTACAGAAACAGGAGATAGGCTCCTGCCCCTATGGGCCTCATGGCTACAGAAACAGGAGTTATGTAGCGCTATATTGGATCACTCCAATATATGATAGTTCCGTCCGCAGGCGGAGCGTCGAGCGGACTTACCGATGATCCCGTGCTAAAAGACACGGGAAAATGACGTGTGAGTGAGGCACCGCCTCCCGAGGGTACTTTGCCCGCACACGTCATTTCCCCTTCCTCTTTCCTTTCCTCGGCGACGTCGGTTGGTAAGGACTACAGTTAAGTACTACCGTAAGTAGGTATAACTCCCTTTGAGCAGCCAGTTGGCTCCTCTCTGGGTTGCCTTCTTTGTATCAGTGTGTTGAAGCTAAAGCTAAAAACACCACCGTGCTACGGTGGCACGAGCCGGTCGCTCGTGCTACGGCGTCAAGAGGTTGCCCTGTTGACTAGCTGTCTTTCGTTTGTAACTGACGGTCTGTCTGCTTGCCGGTCCCTCACGGCTCACTTCGGGAACGAACGCCTTCCCTAGACGGCTGCGGAGCGCGTCTCGCTAGCCCCCTGGGCAGCTAGCCCGTCTCCCAGGGAAGAAGGAAACGCCACGCGTTCTCCACTTCCCCGTCTTAGTACTTTAACTCGCTCTCCAGCTGTGGTGGTTTAAATCCAACAGAATAGGCGAGTATAAAATCGACCGTTCAGCTTGCGCAGTACACCAAGCACAAAGCTGATTTTACTCAGTTGGCTGGAGTACTAACATGACATTGAGTCAGTTGCACAAGCACTGTACCTGTTATTTTGCCCTGCGTTGTCCCTCCGTATAAAGCCAAAGGCTAATAAACGGTGTGTCTCAGGGTTTTCCATTATATTATATTACACAAGTGTATATATTACAATCGCCCGTGTGAGCCGAGGGCTACCACACGGTGCGCATTTAAAACTGGTACATTATTATTATAATTTATGTTACACAAGTAAGTTGAGTAATATTGATTTCTGTCCTATCACCCGTATAAAGCCAAGGGCTACTGAACGGTGTGTGATAAGGTTCTTTATAGTATAATACCTTGCAAACAAGTGACTATATTATACAGATATTGTGTTGACATAGCAGTATATCTAATTAGCTCTTCTGTGCTGTCACCCGTATGAGCCGTGGGCCTGTATACGGTGTGTGATATAGTCTGCATTGTATATTCTATACGCACGCAGGTGTCTGCGTATATAATAGTTTCTGTGCTGTCACCAGTATGAGCCAAGGGCCAATATACGTTGTGTGATATAGCGTATATTGTATATTATATACGTTGCACAGGTAACTGAACTGGGCATATAATAACTTCTGTCGCGTCACCTGTATGAGCCGTGGGCCTGTATACGGTGTGTGATATAGTCTGCATTGTATATTCTATACGCACGCAGGTGTCTGCGTATATAACGTTTTCTGTGCTGTCACCAGTATGAGCCAAGGGCCAATATACTGTGTGATACAGCCTTGTATATTTATACGTTGCACAGTTGACTGTTGTCTGTATTCTATCACCCGTATGAGCCAAGGGCCAGTATACGGCGTGTGATAGTTATACTGTATATTATATACGTTACACGGGTAACTGGGTATATAATAACTCTGTCCTAAGAAGAGAGGAAAGAATAGGAGAAAGAAGAAGAAAGAGAGAAGAAAAGAGTCACCCGTACGAGCCAAGGGCCAATGTATGGTGTGTGACAAAGTGTTATACATTTGTAAGTTCAATAGTAACTGTTCATCTGTACACTTAACTCTTTCTCTGCCGTCACCCGTACGAGCCAAGGGCCAATGTACGGTGTGTGACAAAGTGTTATACATTTGTAAGTTCAATAGTAACTGTTCATCTGTACACTTAACTCTTTCTCTGCCTTCACCCGTACGAGCCAAGGGCCAATGTACGGTGTGTGACAAAGTGTTATACATTTGTGAGTTCAATAGTAACTGTTCATCTGTATATTTATCTCTCTCTGTGCTGCCTGTCACCCATATGAGCTGAAGCTAGGCCAATATATGGTGTGTGATATAGCATATGTTGTATATTATATACGTTACAGGGTAACTGGGTATATAATATTCTCTGTCTTGTCACCCGTATAAGCCACGGGCTAACGTACGGTGTGATAAAGCTTGATACATTTGTAAGTTCAATAGTAACTGTTTATCTGTATATTTAACTCTTCTGTGCTGTCACCCATATGAGCTAAAGCTAGGCCAATATATGGTGTGTGATGTAGCATATATTGTATATTATATACGTTACACGGGTAACCGGGTATATAATGTCTTATCACCCGTATGAGCCACAGGCTAATGTACGGTGTGTGATACAGCTTTATGTGTTCCTGCGTTGCACAGCTGACAGGTGACTGTGGTTTGTAGACTATCACCCGTATAGGCCAAGAGCCAATATACGGTGGGTGCTGAGGTTTACTTACCAGTATATTGCACGTTACACAGTAACTATGTATTATGCTTCTACCCTATTATGCGTATACACCAGGGGTCGCAGCTTTAAACGTTATATATTTTACTTCTGTCACCCGTATAGGCCAAGGGCCGATATACGGTGTGTGGTGAAGTCTGATGTATATATGTACGTTACATTACATCAGTGACTGTATATTATATTTTTTGGCCTGTCGCCCGTATAAGCCAGAGGCTGATATACGGCGTGTGATACATCCTTATATATTTATACGTTGCACAGTTAAACTGTTGTTTGTATTCTATCACCCGTATGTGCCAATGGCCAAGGTACGGTGTGTGATGCCGGTTGTTACCAGTATATTAATACACAAGTGACAGTGTATATTATACTTTCTGCCCTATCGCCTAAGTGCGATAAAGCTTTATATATAATATATATGCACGGGTAGCTACATATTATATTCTGTCCTGTCGCCCGTATAAGCCAAAGGCTGATATACGACGTGTGATACAGGTTTATACACTCTAGCTTTGGCCATAGCCTTCGCTGCTTGTTAGCTTAGAGCTGGCCACAGCCCACCGGGGATGGGCACTGTGTCTGCTTCGTTGTCTGGGTCTAGAGCATGCACACCCAGTAGTGGCAGGACTCTGGCCTGTGCCGGCCTTGTGGTCCAGGCATCTAGGCTGGTATCCCGGCCTGACAGCGTGTCGCGGGTTCGAGTCCGATCCCGACGATAATAGGCGTGACTTAGTAGTCCAAGTGTTGTGACTGGTAGTCCAACCTTTCCCCATGCGCTGTCGAGCCTGCGACCTGAGACGGGCTCTATTGGCTCGCTCTATGCTCCCGGCTAGAGGCCGTCGACCCACAAGGCTCCTTCCCTGGTGACAACCGCCTCCCCCATCTAGAGGGGGACAGTGCGGCACCGGGATGGCCGCTTCCCACCTGTGAGACCCCACCGGCGGTGGCAGTCTCCCTGCTGTGTGCACTCCGGCTGTCAGACGCCGTAGAGAAGTACAATGGTTGCTGGAACCTGCGACGAGTCAACAACTCACCAGCTCCCGAACGGCACGTTAAGGTCCTTGCCGCTGTGGCCCGCCTTAATGCAGCCATGCTGCTGGGCTCCTATGTTGCACACTTGGTCCTTACACTCCAAGGTGCCGGCCAAGCCAGGACAGACAGAGCACTGAAAGTATTCAGGCTAATTGCTCTGCTGCAGTCCGGTTCGGTGCGAGCCAACAGCCAGGCAGGGGCCCCAGTGGTGGCTTCAGGCCGTCAACTCTGGGTGTACCAGTCGCGCCTGGGGCTTACGTGCGGAGAGCTTTCTGTGACCTCCCTTTCACGCCAGGCATTACTTTCGGCACAGGGGAGGCCGACATTCTTTGTAAAGCGGAGAACCTAAGCAGGATGAGGATGCCCTGGACGAGTTCCCTGGGAAACCGCAGCCCGAACCTGCACCCTAAGAGGTCAAGGTCGCGGGCGCACCAGGGATTGTATATATGTGTCTATATATATTGTATTGGTTCTATCACCCGTATGAAGCCAAGGGCCACTGAACGGTGTGTGATAAAGCTTTATATGTTTGTAAGGCTCTCGGCCGGCTTGCAGCAACGCTTCGGAGAAGCTTCGGCTCCTTGCCGGCCCCAAGCCCGGCTCCGTTAGCACCAAGCCCACCCCGGTGGCAGAGTGGCGTGTGGGAGCCTGCGTCGCCAGAACAGAGGGCGTGAGGGCCCTGCTGCTGGGCGAGGCAATCCTCTGGGAAGAGCTTTTTGTCCCCTTCGCAAGATGTGGTCTTTGCAGGGATGGCTATAGATGAACAGAGTCGGGAAGATTCTGTCCTTTCTCCACCAGTTCCACCTAGGGACGGATGGTGTCCGTCAGGGACTGCCAACGCCTACTGGGCCTGCTAACAGCGGCCTCATCGTTGGTCCTCTTAGGCCTCTTCTTCTCGGCCGCTGCAGTGTTGGTTCAATGCCCACCAGCTGAGTCAGCGGCAACACAGACACCATCGTCTCTGGTGACGAAGTCCTGTGTGCTCGCACTCACCCAGTGGCGTGCCCGCTCCTTCTTGGAGTCAGGGAGCTCGCTCAACAGGGTGACACGCAGAGTAAGGTTTGCACCGATGCCTCTCTGGTAGGTCGGCGTGCAGTGTACGGATGCATGGCAGCCGGCGGCCGCTGGGATTCGCTGTGGTCTGTCCGACACGTCGATGTCCTAGAGCTCAGAGCTGTGCGCCTAGCTCTATGGGATTTTCCTCAGTGTTTGGAAGGCCGGCATGTGTTGGTCGGGTCAGACAACACTACGGTTGTGGCCTTCAACCATCAAGGTGGTTGAGATCCCGCCGTCTCCACGAGATGACGCGGGAGCTTCTAGTGTGGGCTCATGCTCACTTCACATCTCTCCGGGCTGCGTATGTTCTGGGGGTCCAGAACTCTGCAGCGGACAGGCTGTCCAGAGATGGACCGAGAAGGGGGGGATTGTCTCCACCCTCAGGTCATGCAACTGCTGTGGGCCAGGGTTCGGAGCGCACAGGTGGACCTGTTGCCTCCTAGAAGACCACTCACTGCCCCAGTTGACTTTCACTGGCGAGTTCTCCGGGGCCTCTGGGCCTGGACGCCTTGACACACGATTGGCCGCTGACGCGGCTCTATGCCTCCCCCCATTCCTCTGATCCAACACCGGACAGAGTCGAGATGGAGGGTCACGGTTGCTTCTGATAGCCCCACGTTGACCGAGACGCCCTTGGTTCAGGGTGCTACTGTCTCTGGTCACGGGGACACCGTGGCAGTTGCCTCAGAGGCCCGACCTGCGCTCGCAGGCTCAGGGAGCCCTGTGGCACTCCCGCCCCGATCACCTCCAGCTATGGGCTTGGCCCCTGAGAGGCGCAGGTGGTCGGGTCTAGGTCTCCCAGAGGGAGTTCTACATACGTTGCAGAGTTCCAGAGCCCCGTCTACTGTTACAACATACCAGGTTTGCTGGCGCCGGTTCCGCACTTGGTGCGCGACCTGTGGTGCTGACCCGGAATACTGTGATGTTCAGATTGTGCTACACTTTCTGCAGTCACTGCTGGACGAGGGCAGGGCGGCCAACACTCTAAGGGTGTATGTGGCCGCTATCTCTGCATGCCATTCTGATGGCCTTGACGGACAGCTGGATAAGCTTCCATTACTGTCACGCTTATGAAAGGAGTAAGTCGCCTCCGCCCAGTGGAGGCTCTTCAGGTCCCCACTGGGGACCTTGGCTTGGTGCTCTCAGCACTCGGGAAACCTCCCTTCGAGCCCCTGGATACTGCCTCTCTTCAGCACCTTTCACGGAAATCTGCGTTTCTCTTGGCAGTCACCTCTGCAAAGAGGGTGGGGGAGCTCCACGCGCTCTCGACGAGCGCAGAGTGTCTCCAGATGGGTCCTGGTAAAGCGAGTGTTACTTTGCGACCCAATTCTTCCTTTCTGCCGAAGGTTCTGTCCGTGGGACATGTGAATCGGCCTCTTCACCTGTCTGCCTATGTCCCTCCCTTGAGTGGGGAGGGCTCGGGTGATCGTCCTCTGCCCGGTGAGGGCTTTGGACGCTTGCGTTGTGCGAACGAAGGCGGTCAGACTGACTGATCAGCTCTTCGTATGCTCTGGTGATAGAGTCTTGGGCCAAAGGCTTTCGAAGCAAAGACTCTCACATTGGCTTGTTGATACCATTGCTTGTGCTTACCGCTTGGCCGGGCAGGCTCTGCCGCCCGCGGTGGTGGCACACTCGGTTCGGGGCATGGCTACTTCTTGGGCGCAGCTTAAGGGGTCCCCCTTTCGGACATCTGTGCCTCAGCCAGCTGGACGTTGCCTAGTACCTTCACCAGGTTCTACCGCGTCAATGTGGTCCCCGAGAACCGGTTGGAACAAGCCGTTTTAAGGGTTGCCTCTGCTCCTTCGGAGACAGGAGGCTCTCTGTGATTGAGCTGGGGCGGGCCGCTTCCACGGGGACGGCCTGGCTCTTGTTCTCATTGATAGGTCTCCGACTGATCTGGTAGTGTACTATCATATATTGGAGTGATCCAATATAGCGCTACATAACGATGGTTACGTAGGTAACCACGGTTATGTGAGCGATTGGATCACTCCAATTATAGTCGCGGAGATCTATCGCGCCTCGGAAAGGGTACGAGGAAGGGGAAATGACGTGTGCGGGCAAAGTACCCTCGGGAGGCGGTGCCTCACTCACACGTCATTTTCCCGTGTCTTTTAGCACGGGATCATCGGTAAGTCCGCTCGACGCTCCGCCTGCGGACGGAACTATCATATATTGGAGTGATCCAATCGCTCACATAACCGTGGTTACCTACGTAACCATCGATATGCTCCTGCCCCTATGGGCCTCATGTCTCGGCAAGGCTACTTACTTACTTACTCATAACACGATAACTCAAACTATACCATTGCTATTAATAATTAAACAGTAATGTAGTGACATTAACAGATCAAACCTGTTATAACAGTAATATAGTAACATTAACATATTAACAGTAATATAGTAACATTAACATATTAACAGTAAAACAGAACAAACCTGGTATTCGGTGTAACTTGATCACTGGAGTAAAGTTCAGCATCACTGCTCCCTCCATCCTCCTCTGATGTGTTGTCTGTCTGTCTGTCTGTCTGTCTGTCTGTCTGTCTGTCTGCCTGCCTGTCTGTCTGTCTGTCTGTCTGTCTGTCTGTCTGTCTGTCTGTCTGTCTGTCTGTCTGTCTGTCTGTCTGTCTGTCTGTAACAAGCTCTGGATGTGTTCACTCTATGCTGCACTACTCCTCAATGAGAGAGAGAGAGAGAGAGAGAGAGAGAGAGAGAGAGATACACAGAGATAGAGGCAGAGAGAGAGAGAGGGGGGGGCTTAGGGATACAGAGACAGAGGGGTTGATTTATGCACAGCAGCAGCTGTTGTCATAGCAACCAGCTAGTCTTGCATTCCTGCATGGGTTCCATTTTTCAACCTTAAACCCCCCTCCACACACACACACTCACACACACACACACACACACACACACACACACACACACACACACACACACACACACACACACACACACACACACACACACACACACACACACACACACAGGGGAGGGGAGGGAGGGGCACTGGGCAGCAACACCGCCGGGTAATCTCCACACTGACTTGAGACTTGAGAAAAAAGACCCATCTCTGCCAAAATATCCCCAAACAATGTCTGGGGAACAGAAGTGTTCCTTTTCCTACTACTTTTACTTTAATTAAAAGCTAGATGCAGTGGCTATAATTGGGTCAAGGATCTCACTTTTTTGAGCAATGGTGTACGAGATTAGTAATACATTGGTCAAATCGGGTCAAATCATGATAAGTAACTCATTTTTAGACCATCTGGGAGAAATACATTGATTGTGAAGTTGTGTTGAGTTGTGTAGGTGATTGTGAAGTTGTGTTGAGTTGTGTAGGTGATTGTGAAGTTGTGTTGAGTTGTGTAGGTTATTGTGAAGTTGTGTTGAGTTGTGTAGGTGATTGTGAAGTTGTGTTGAGTTGTGTAGGTGATTGTAAAGTGAGATTTCTCACATTTGGTGCAGTAAAATATGTTTAACAGTGATATATAATATCTAACCTTTTCACAGTAAAATACTATCACATGTTCCAGATATTGCACTCACGCACTGTCCCGGGTAGCAAACCCGCCCTGGTGGAGATATGCACCTTTCTAGTTCATGATTTTATACATAGGCTACATGTAATAATAATAATAATAATAATAATAATAAATTGTCTCAGATGTAGCAGTAATTAATAAATGACAGGAGTTCAGAATCAAAAGGGATTTATTTGTCGTATTCATAAAGGTACAATCAGAACTTTCAGCATTCAGCCTGGTCATGGTGACCAATGTTGGTCTTGGAATAAATGAATCAATCAATCAATGAATGAATGACAAATAATAACGTTTGTTCAATAAAACATACATTAACCACTTCAACCCTATACATTTTGGCCATTTTTAAAATAGCCGATCTACAAGCTTGTAGATCGGCTATTTTCAAAAGATTTTGCACACATTTTGAAACATTCTGCAATATGAGTACTTTTCTTTTCTTTATAATTTTTATCCCATGATCTTGTAACCCATTTATCACCCCTGTGTTCCCTGGGCTCTACACACCCTCCTCCAACCTGGGAGAGCAACGTCCAAGTCGCTCAGAGTTAGAGGAATATTCAATGGAAATGGAACCAAAAGGGTATCATCTCGTTATAGAGGATAACCTCTTGAGACGTATCATCTCGTGTTAGAACACAATGAATACAGTACATAGACAACACAATGAATACAGTACATAGACAACACAATGAATACAGTACATAGACAACACAATGAATACAGTACATAGACAACACAATGAATACAGTACATAGACAACACAATGAATACAGTACATAGACAACACAATGAATACAGTACATAGACAACACAATGAATACAGTACATAGACAACGCAATGAATACAGTACATAGACAACACAATGAATACAGTACATAGACAACACAATGAATACAGTACATAGACAACACAATGAATACAGTACATAGACAACACAATGAATACAGTACATAGACAACACAATGAATACAGTACATAGACAACACAATGAATACAGTACATAGACAACACAATGAATACAGTACATAGACAACACAATGAATACAGTACATAGACAACACAATGAATACAGTACATAGACAACACAATGAATACAGTACATAGACAACACAATGAATACAGTACATAGACAACACAATGAATACAGTACATAGACAACACAATGAATACAGTACATAGACAACACAATGAATACAGTACATAGACAACACAGTGAATACAGTACATAGACAACACAATGAATACAGTACATAGACAACACAATGAATACAGTACATAGACAACACAATGAATACAGTACATAGACAACACAATGAATACAGTACATAGACAACACAATGAATACAGTACATAGACAACACAATGAATACAGTACATAGACAACACAATGAATACAGTACATAGACAACACAATGAATACAGTACATAGACAAGTAAGACGCGCAAACGCGTGAAGCGAACGCAGCTCGTGTGTGTGTGGTTGTGTGTGTGTGTGTGTGTGTGTGTGTGTGTGTGTGTGTGTGTGTTACAGCTGCGCCCTGTGTGTGTGTGTGTGTGTGTGTGCTACAGCTGCGCCCTCTGGTGGCGTGACACAACAGCGTGACACACACACACACAGACATTTAGCCCTTGCTGTCATAGTAAGTGGCTCACTGCGTTCGCAACAACACAATGAATACAGTACATAGACAACACAATGAATACAGTACATAGACAACACAATGAATACAGTACATAGACAACACAATGAATACAGTACATAGACAACACAATGAATACAGTACATAGACAACACAATGAATACAGTACATAGACAACACAATACATTAAACATGTCGACACAGAACAATACACTTACAACATCAACAAAACATAGATGCTCTCCAAACCACTCAAACACTACATCAAGACCAGAAGCAACTGAAACACCTATGTTACGGACAACGGTCCTTTTGATTATTTGTTATTTGTTTAAGTATAATTATTATTTATGGTGACTATTAAATTAGGATAATAATTATAAGTTTGGGAAATGCATTGTGTTTTATGGCATGTGACAAGTTGTGTTTCTTCTGTTTGTGAATGAGGTGCTGAGAACATGAGACTGTTGGCTACAGTACTCAAGGGAATGCATACAGACATGGCTGTGAGTGACAGGTCTCTGATTGGACCTGCCCCCTCTCTTACTTATTGGTTCTCCCCGACAACACCAGTTTCCTGTTGGCTGGGCACTCTTCCTGTTTCTCTATAAAAGCTCAGTTGAACTTGACCTCACCAGGGGACGACAGCATTCACCCTAGACGAAGGTCCATAACAACCTAACAAAATACTAATAATAAAAAGATTAAGATAAAGATACAAATAAAAATAATAATCAAGCATTAAAGTACACACCGCTCTCCAAAAATCTAAAACAAGTACAAATGGGTTTCAGGTCTACAAGCAAAGAAGCCTTGAAAATGTTAAATGATGTAATTGATCTCAAATAAACTGACAAGTTGTTCCAATCAGACGGAGCTTTAAACTGTAAAGATTAGATGTTGTGGGTACAGAAAAATAAAGTTGTTGAGTATGTCTATATGTATATTCAGTGATTTCACTTAATTCAAATATCACTTTATTTAGTGTTTAATCCTATAGAGTGGGCTGACTATGGGTGTAACGATATAGTAACTGCATCGGAAAATAGATTTTAATTCCAAGAAGTATATCACAATGAAAACGACTACATTGACTATATCGTATCGTTTTGCAATGCAAATAATCAATTGCATTAATACTACATTTTTGTGTGTGGTGTTTTGTGTGGGGTTTAATTACTTAATTTAAAATAATGTCAATGTATTTTAAATAGTTACTGTATCAATTTCAAGTCATTGAATCGTATCGTATCACATAATGAACCAAAATCGTCCATGTATCGAATCGTCAACCATGTATCGTCATAATTATGGTATCGCTGTTAAAGGGGAATTTCTCCCTAACCATTTTTTTTTTTACAAAAGTGGATAATATGTATATTGACCCAAAAAAATATAAAAAAATAAATAAAGATATATGGCGCTGGTCCTTTAAGAAAAGCGTAGGAGGGGTCGAACGCCAGCACACTTAGACCAAGGAAGCTCTGAGAAGGAATTGAAGTGGTCACGTGACTGGGCTGCGCCATGACACTCTCATGGGAACCAAACTACCCGGAAGTTTGGCAGAGTCAATGAGAGCTCATTGACCAGCTCATGAACAAACATTATTTATGAACAATTGAGACCTTTTGTAAAGTAATCACTTCTGGAAAATAACAGAAGACATGTAACACATTATTGTCTGCTGTGTTGTTATTCAATGTGTACACTGTGTAATTTTTTATAGAGGTATGGTATCTCTATAAAAATAGAGATACAATAAAGTACAAAGTACATTTCTGAACGCACGCAAGTATTGCGAGACTTCCCACCGTTTCCTGTCTGGCAGCCAAATATCGCGATACTTTGGAGCCAGAAACGACACCTGCTGCTGTTTAGATCCTCAGATAAAATGATATACTGTGCACTCTGTGCACATCGAAAAGTAAGTGATTAGAAAACAACCTGTGATATGTCTTCTGTTATTTTCCAGAGGTGATTACTTTACAAAAGGTCTCAATTGTTCATGAATAATGTTTGTTATGAGCTGGTCCAGCCGGCTCCATTCACTGCCATGTATTCATTGCACTTCCTGTGTGAGTTTGGCTCCCATGAAAGTGTCATGGCGCAGCCCAGTCACGTGACCACTTCACTTCCATCTCAGAGCTTCCTTGACATAGACCAGGAAGAGAGCAGCAACAACACTTCATGGACTAACCTGTCACATCGTCTAGATCAGATGTAAACTAAAAAAATAAAACTAAGGCTTTTCTCCTGTGTGAATTCTACGGTGTATTTTTAGAGTAGACATGGTGAACTTTTTCCCACACTGGTCGCAGCTGTAAGACCTCTCTCTCCAGTGTGAATCTTCTTGTGATATTTGAGGCTATGCATGATACTGAAGCTTTTCCCACACTGGTCGCAGCTGTACGGCTTTTCTCCTGTGTGGATTCTCTGGTGTACTTTGAGATTGGAAACTAATTTGAAGCTTTTTCCACATTGGTCACAGCTGTAAGGCTTTTCTCCAGTGTGAATTATCTGGTGTACTTTGAGTCCGGAAAGGAATGTGAAGATTTTCCTACATTGGTCACAGCTATAAGGCTTTTCTCCAGTATGAAGTCTATGGTGTTGTGTTAGAGCAGACCTACTGGTGAACCTTTTCCCTCATTGGTCGCAGCTGTAAGGCTTTTCTCTAGTGTGAATCCTCTGGTGTTCTGTTAGATTAGACATAACGGTGAACCTTTTCCTACAATGGTCACAGCTGAAAGGCTTCTCTCCAGTGTGAATTATCTGGTGTACTTTAATATATAAAGGTGAAGTGAAGCTTTTCCCACATTGGTCACAGCTGTAAGGCTTTTCTCCAGTGTGACTTCTCTGGTGTGCTTTAAGACTGGAAATGTGAGTGAAGCTTTTCCCACATTGGTCGCAGCTGCAAGGCTTCTCTCCAGTGTGAATTCTCTGGTGTACTTTGAGATAGGAAAGTGTTGTGAAGCTTTTCCCACATTGGTTACAGCTGTAAGGCTTTTCCCCTGTGTGAATTTTCTGGTGTCGTTTGAGTTTGGGAAGTGAAGTGATGCTTTTTCCACATTGGTCACAGCTGTAAGGCTTCTCTCCAGTGTGAATTATCTGGTGTCCTTTGAGATGTTGAAGTGAAGTGAAGCTTTTCCCACATTGGTCACAGCTGTACGGCTTTTCTCCAGTGTGAATTATCTGGTGTGCTTTGAGATGGGAAACTTGGGTGAAGTTTTCCCCACATTGGTCACAGCTGTAAGGCTTCTCTCCAGTGTGAATTCTCTGGTGTACTTTGAGTACGGAAAGATATTTGAAGCTTTTCCCACATTTTTCGCAGCTGTAAGGCCTTTCTCCAGTGTGACTTCTCTGGTGTGCTTTAAGACTGGAAATGTGAGTGAAGCTTTTTCCACATTGGTCACAGCTGTAAGGCTTCTCTCCAGTGTGAATTCTCTGGTGTCGTTGTAAGTGTCCATACTGAGTAAAACACTTCCCACATGTTTCACAACCAAAAGGCTTTTCTCCAGTGTGAGTTCTCTGGTGTGCTTTAAGATTGGGAATGTGAGTGAAGCTTTTCCCACATTGGTCGCAGCTGTAAGGCTTCTCTCCAGTGTGAATTCTCTGGTGTACTTTGAGACTGGAAACTCGGGTGAAGCTTTCCCCACATTGGTCACAGCTGTAAGGCTTTTCTCCGGTGTGAATTCTCTGGTGTGCTTTAAGACTGGAAAGTGAAGGGAAGCTTTTTCCACACTGGTCGCAGCAGTAACGTTTTGCTTTAACTGAGGACAGAGTAGGACAGGTTTCTGAAACAGAAAACACACCTGGTTAGAGCTTCATGATCAATAATAACACCTGGTTAGAGCTTCATGATCAATAATAACACCTGGTTAGAGCTTCATGATCAATAATAACACCTGGTTAGAGCTTCATGATCAATAATCACATTGAGTTACATCATGCTGGTCGCTACCATCTGAACCACCCTCGGTTGCTAATCAATCGGTAAACAGGAAATGGTCCGTCGGTGAAAAGGTTCCCTTCACTCCAATGTTAAGCTCATTGGTTTCCATTGACATGACTAACGTGGTTTTAGGGTTTTTATTGAGTCAGATTGGCCTCGCTAATATCTACCCCGTCGCTAGGCAACGCTCGCTTCCACTGTGGTCCGTCAGTTAAATGTTTCCCTCCGCCCACTTCCACTAGAAGCGTGATCTCTGGCAGCGTTTCCTGTCAGGGGAGTGCGCTGCCCGTCACTAAGTAGTTAAATCCACTTATCCAGAACCGCCAAATCCAACCAAAATGTCCATATATGGGCATAAAAGGACAGAGACTGACATACACAGATAACTCCATATATGGAGACACAGGTAGACAGACGGATACAGATAACTCCATATATGGAGACACAGGTAGACAGACGGATACGGATAACTCCATATATGGAGACACAGGTAGACAGACGGATAAAGATAACTCCATATATGGGCATGAAAGGGACACAGACAGACAGACAGCTACAATGTGTTCTCTGACACTCTGACTCAGATGTTGAATCTTGAATTACCGCATGAATGTAAAGGTGTGTGAATGTGTGTGTGAATGGGTGAATGTAATGCACAATCTATGTAAAGGTTTGTGAATGTGTGTGTGAATGGGTGAATGTAATGCACAATCTATGTAAAGGTGTGTGAATGTGTGTGTGAATGGGTGAATGTAATGCACAGTCTATGTAAAGGTGTGTGAATGTGTGTGTGAATGGGTGAATGTAATGCACAGTCTATGTAAAGGTGTGTGAATGGGTGAATGTAATGCACAGTCTATGTAAAGGTGTGTGAATGCGTGAATGTAATGCACAATCTATGTAAAGCGTCTTGGATAAAGGCGCTATATATAAATGCACCATTTACCATTTTAGGATATATGGGCATATGGGGGGGATGGGCGTTGTGTAAAGCCCTTGTGGCCTGTGGAACGTCTGTGGTGAACGTCTGTGGTAAATGTCTGTGGTAAATGTCTGTGGTAAATGTATGTGGTGAACGTCTGTGGTAAATGTCTGTGGTAAATGTCTGTGGTAAATGTCTGTGGTAAATGTCTGTGGTAAATGTCTGTGGTAAATGTCTGTGGTGAACGTCTGTGGTAAATGTCTGTGGTGAACGTCTGTGGTAAATGTCTGTGATGAACGTCTGTGGTGAACGTCTGTGATGAACGTCTGTGGTGAACGTCTGTGATAAACGTCTGTGGTAAACGTATGAGGAGTGCAAACTGAGTGTGAAAGGTGGACTGACTGGAAGTAATCAAATGGCAGGTGTGGGGAATAAGGCTGAGGTTGCCATGGCAATCAATTGGCTCAGGCAGAGGCTGTACGTTGTACAGGTTGAGTGCTCTTATAGCCTCATTAGGTCCACTGGCAGAGCCTTATAGCCTCATTAGGTCCACTGGCAGAGCCTTATAGCCTCATTAGGTCCACTGGCAGAGCCTTATAGCCTCATTAGGTCCACTGGCAGAGCCTTATAGCCTCATTAGGTCCACTGGCAGAGCCTTATAGCCTCATTAGGTCCACTGGCAGAGCCTGAGCCTTTCTTTGTGGCGTTTCTGGACAACCGTGTATCGGACCGACTCAAGGTTCTCGAGATATATGGATTACTTATTTATTGTAAGTGAAATAGAGAATTAGAGAATTAAACAGATAAAGATGGAACTTACTGAAGTTCTGGAGGTCTCCAGGTTTGTCCCTGGATGGAGAGTTGCTCTCCACCTGCACTCTGGGTTCCATAGTCTGGTCTGGAACTAAGGAATTAAAGGACAAATTCACCATTTCATTGTATCTTCATATAATTCGTCCTCACTTATTGTGCATTATAATATTACTAAACTTGTACGTGCCCGTCGCAGTCGGCCACCGGCCTCCTTGAGAACGATGCAACTTAAAACCTAATGATCATAGGCGGAGCTTGAACTACACGCCTGGGGGTGCGACTGCTTGGCCAACGACACACGCGCGCACGCGAAACGTGTGCACACGATTCTTTTACCTTTATTTTATTATTTTAGCGTTTTTACAATGCCCTAACCCCTAAAAATGAGTTATTTAGGTAGTACAGCAGCTCACACACATACACACATGCACTACAGCCATACAGCGAGTCATCATATCATGATTTTTTTATTTTTTCTTTTGCAGTGCACCCCCTGAACCCCCTCAAGCTCCGCCCATGCTAATGATATACGTCGTCATAGCATCTGTTTGAACTGTCAGCCGGTGTCCCACATGGAGATCTGTGTGTGAAGACTGCAAACTGACTGTGAAAAGTGTTCTTTGCACTCAATTCGGCCCACTGGCAGTGCCTGATTGGCAATTTAAAAAGCAAATGTTCTCTTTCAGTAATCCATGAATAATAGTTATATACAGTTGTAGTTGCTTCTGCTTTGAAAAAAGCACTTTGATCTTAAGTTTAGACAGATTAATTCAATGTGTAAAACTAATATATAGCCTTAACAAATGGCAATATGATTTGAGACGTCCAGGAGGGAGGAGGCTCCCTTAAGCATCTCCCTCTTAGGGCGTTCCACATTTTGGTGGCATAGGAGCGAAAATAATTTAGTCCCTTGTTTGTGCCGAATCTGGGTTGTACATGGTTTGTTGCACTCCCTCTGGTGTTGTGGGTGTGGACTTCGTTAACATTAAGGAAGTATTTAGACAGATACATGGGTATCTTAGTGAAGTATTTAGACAGGTACATGGGTATCTTAGTGAAGTATTTAGACAGGTACATGGGTATCTTAGTGAAGTATTTAGACAGGTACATGGGTATCTTAGTGAAGTATTTAGACAGGTACATGGGTATCTTAGTAAAGTATTTAGGCAGGTACATGGGTATCTTAGTGAAGTATTTAGACAGGTACATGGGTATCTTAGTGAAGTATTTAGACAGGTACATGGGTATCTTAGTGAAGTATTTAGACAGGTACATGGGTATCTTAGTGAAGTATCTAGACAGGTACATGGGTATCTTAGTGAAGTATTTAGGCAGGTACATGGGTATCTTAGTGAAGTATTTAGACAGGTACATGGGTATCTTAGTGAAGTATTTAGACAGGTACATGGGTATCTTAGTGAAGTATTTAGACAGGTACATGGGTATCTTAGTGAAGTATTTAGACAGGTACATGGGTATCTTAGTGAAGTATTTAGACAGGTACATGGGTATCTTAGTGAAGTATTTAGACAGGTACATGGGTATCTTAGTGAAGTATTTAGACAGGTACATGGGTATCTTAGTGAACTATTTAGACAGGTACATGGGTATCTTAGTGAACTATTTAGACAGGTACATGGGTATCTTAGTGAAGTATTTAGACAGGTACATGGGTATCTTAGTGAAGTATTTAGACAGGTACATGGGTATCTTAGTGAAGTATTTAGACAGGTACATGGGTATCTTAGTGAACTATTTAGACAGGTACATGGGTATCTTAGTGAAGTATTTAGACAGGTACATGGGTATCTTAGTGAAGTATTTAGACAGGTACATGGGTATCTTAGTGAAGTATTTAGACAGGTACATGGGTATCTTAGTGAAGTATTTAGACAGGTACATGGGTATCTTAGTGAAGTATTTAGACAGTGTCATGCACTAGGGGATGCATGGCAAAAACAGGGAGTCCACACAAGAGTATAACGTTTTGTAATTATATTTATTATATTAAAGTAAATAAAGCATAGCAAAATAATGAAGTGTGGGATGTGAGGATATCAGTCATCAGTAATGTGTGCAGTGTGTGGATGTATGGAGAGTGGTGTGTGAGTGTTGTATTAGCTGGTGCAAAACATAACTCAACAAAAGGGTGGTTAGGCCCTTGAGCCAGGTGGCAGTCCTGCTTGCAGGGAGGACAGAGAGAAGAGTGAGCTGCAGCCAGGAGAGCTCTCTATATAGTCCCCTAAGCCACACCCACCTCAGGTGAGCACAATTGGGCTGATGGCCTGCTCCACTCTGCCATCACAGAGGCTTCCCTCTAGCTTACAGTGAGGCAGAGGGGGCAGGGCCGTCACACCCCCCTCCATAAAAATGATGTTCCACCACATCATCTAAAAGAGAAACAACCACAAATTAGCAACCAATAAACAAATATTATCAACCAAATGACCAAATTAACCAAATCAAACAGCTACCTTTTCAACTTTGACTTACTACTGTATAACAATGCCCCCTGGATGCTCAATACCCGTTTCATTCCCCTATAGTAGTCCAGCTGTGGCCCCACTGCCCTTCGCATCTGCCCCGAATTAGCTCTGGCGAAATGACACTTGGGACAGGTGGGACCGGAGAACTACATAGGAGGGTTCTACAGGACAGAACAGTTTACAGTTCACCAAAACCACATTTCCAATCAAACAACTAACAACTTTAATGTCTGCGTTTACCCAGACTTGTCTGTGCAACTGTACACTACCTACCCATACTACCTGCTTCCCCACCATGACCCACCATCCTGCCCCCAGCCTCGGCAACCTTGGTACTAGGAGCAATTTAAGAGAGCCGGAGACAGGATAGTCTAGAATGGGAAAGAAAACGAGCAAAAACAGGAAATGTAAGTGAACAGGTTAACACCTTAATGTATACGTGACAGTGCATCTGCCATCACGTTCTGAGAACCTTTAATGTGACGAATCTCCATATTATAGGGCTGCAAGAATAATGCCCATCGCATTAACCTCTGGTTTGGATTTTGGAGAGACTTCAAAAATGTCAGTGGGTTGTGGTCTGTGTAAGCGACTAGTGGAGTTAAACCAGAACCCAAGTACACATCAAAGTGTTGCAAAGCTAATATTAGCCCTAGCGCCTCCTTCTCAATAACCGAGTAGTTGAGCTGATAAGTATTGAACTTTCTTGAAAAGAAAGCAACCACTCTTTCAACCCCCCGCTCATCTGCTTGCAAAAGAGCAGCTCCGCATCCTACATTTGAAGCATCGACCTGTAGTGAAAAGGACTTATCCAAATGGGGAGCAGCTAGAACCGGAGCTGAACACAACAGAGCCTTGAGATTTTCAAATGCCAACTCACAATTAGTTGACCAGACAAATTTGGTATCCTTTTTGAACAGCCTGGTTAATGGCTCAGCCACGGACGAAAAGTTTCTACAGAAACTCCTATAATATCCTACTAGGCCCATAAACCGGAGCAACTCTTTCTTTGTAGTTGGATGAGGATATTCAACCATTGCCTTGACCTTGTCCTGAACCATGCGTACACTGCCCTGCCCGACCACCTTGCCCAAATATGTTACTGTGGCCCTTGCAAACTCACATTTAGCCAAGTTGATTGTCAATCGTGCCCAGACCAACCTCTCCAAGAGAGCCTTAGTACGCTGCATGTGCTCAGACCAGGTATCGCTGTAGATTACCACGTCATCAAGGTATACGGCACATCCCTCCAAACCAGCCACCACCAAATTCATGAGGCGCTGAAAAGTTGCGGGCGCATTTCGCAGACCAAAAGGCATAACAGTGTACTTGTATAAACCAGATGGTGTAATGAAAGCGCAAACTTCCTGTGCTCGCTTCGACAGAGGGACCTGCCAATATCCTTTTAAAAGGTCAAATGTACTAACATACTTAGCTGATCCCACTTCATCTATACAGTCTTCCATTCGTGGAAGGGGAAAAGCATCTGGCTTAGTTACATTATTGACCTTTCGATAGTCTGTACACACTCTGTAGGTCTTGTCAGGCTTACCGACCAGTAGGCAAGGTGATGCCCAGCTTGAGCTGCATGGTTCAGCAAAATGGTTCTCCAGCATGTACTCCACCTCTTTGTTCAAATATTTACGTTTCTCAGGAGACACCCTATAAAAACGCTGCCTTATAGGTACTGCTGTTTCATCCACCTCCACATCATGTTCAATTAAATGGGTACGAGTGGGCACATCGTGCAACAAAGCAGGATATCCGTTAATAAGAGCCACCAACTCAGAGCGTTCATCATCATTCAAATAGGCCAGATTAGAATCAAGTTTACTCAAGGATTCTGTGTTGTTCAACCGACCCTGCAAAATGACCTCCGGGGTCTCACCCTCCTCTGGAGTAGCCAACACAGGTGAAGACCCATCTACCCTGGTTGTACAAAGACAGGAATTAACACTTTCCCCATTTCCTGCTTTACCATCAGACTCCTTTGAGTAATAGGCTTTTAGCAGATTGACATGACACATTTTCGTCTTCTTTCTACTCTCTGGAGTAGCTATTATGTAGTTCTGCTCTGTCACCTGTCTCACAACCGTGTAAGGCCCACTGAATTTGGCCTGGAAAGGAGAAGTTATTATAGGCTTAAGGAGCAAAACTTGATCTCCAGCTTTAAACTCCCTAGGCTCTGCACGTCTGTCATGAAGAGATTTCATTTTTTTCTGTGACTGTCCTAAATTCTCCTTTGCACTTTCCACTGCTAAAATCAACCGGCGTCTAAATCCATTGACATAGTCAAGGAGACTTTTAGGGGGTTCAGCTACTTTCCAGCTGTCCTCCAACATAGCCATGGGACCACGAACCTTGTGACCAAACACCAGGTCATTTGGGCTGAAACCTGTACTTTCCTGGACTACCTCTCTAGATGCTAACATCAGCCACGGCAATCCCTCCTCCCAATCTTTCCCCAATTCTGTGCAGTAAGAACGCAACATGGACTTTAGGGTTTGATGGAACCGTTCCAAGGCCCCCTGTGACTGAGCATGATAGGCTGAAGCCATATTATGCTTAACCTGAAGCTGCTTGAGAACTTCAGCAAACATACGGGAGGTGAAATTTGAACCACGATCGCTCTGGATGATCTTTGCGATCCCAAAAACAGACATAAACTGTGTCAAAGCTTTCACAACAGACTTAGTGGTTATGGTTCGAAGTGGGTAAGCTGCAGGGTATCGCGTTACTTGACACATAACCGTGAGCAAATATGTATGGCCCTGCGTGGAACGAGGCAACGGCCCAACACAGTCGATAATGAGATGCTCAAATGGTTTCTCCACTGCAGGGATTGGACACAGTGGAGCTGGCTTAATTGACTGGTTGGGCTTACTCGTCAACTGACAAGTATGACACTTTTTGATGTAAGCAGAAATGTCACGCTTCAACCGAGGCCAAAAACAATACCGCAACACCCGGTTGTATGTTTTCCTTACTCCCTGATGCCCAGCAACATTATTATGACATGTTTGCAACACCAATGACCGAAATTTATTAGGAACCACAAACTGAAAAATTGGATCCCCACCTAGAGCTTCTGCATGTGGAACCCATTTACGAAAGAGCAAGTCCTGTTGCACAAAATACCCATGTGCACTACTGTTAATTTTGTCAACAGACATGGCTTTGTCAAACAGCTCTTGCAAGCTAGCATCATTTTTCTGTTCTACAGCCAACTCCATATGCGACATAGATTTAAACTGCTCAGGCAACGTCAAATCAACCAGACCAGACCTCTCGCCCTGATCAACACTCTGGTTCTCATGTGAGGCGGCCATGGCACGTGTAACAGCGCAAGCTGGATACACCACTGTACCATCAGATACACTGTCCTGCTGAACATCTCCAGGCCACTTCCTGGTAATTACATTTGGTACCTGATCAGACCAAATTCGTTCCCCACAAAGGTCATTACCCAGGATGATGTCCACCCCTGCAACCGGCAACTCCGGTCTCACCCCCATGTGAACCTCTCCATTTACCAACTCTGAAGTGAGGGACATCTTATGGATTGGCACAGAAAACACAAACATGCCCATTCCCTGAATCAAAATGCTCTCCCCTGTATCAGTCTCAGTTGTAAACTGCAACACTGACTCTCGTACAAAGGAATCTAGTGATCCACAGTCTCGTAGCACCTTCACTGGTATTTGTTTGTCACTTCCCATCACAGACACAAAACCATTAGAAATGAATGGCAAGTATGCATCAGCCGTTTTTGGCTTCAATAGCACACTCTGCTGTCCTAAAGGCAAAGCCACTGGGCTGAGTGAGTTGGCCAGTGCCACTGGTTTAACCTGTGAGCTGGTGTACTTGTCCTTAGATTTGAGGACCGGACACTCATTTTTCCAGTGTCCTGCAGATTTACAATAATGACATACACCCACTGATTTGTCATGTGTCCCTGGTGTCACCCTGCTGTCGGCCGTATTTCTGTAAACCTCTGGAGCACCCTTTACACGAGGAACTTTATTGAACACATTCTCACTAGCATGATCACTAACTATTCTTGTGAATTAACACGTACTCATCTGCCAAAACTGCTGCCTCAGTTGCCGTTTTTACTTTGTGCTCAGTGATGTATGTAGCAATATTACACGACAGAGTGTTCTTAAACTGCTCCAAGACCATGAGATTAAACAATTGTTCAAAATTCTCAACTTCAGATGATGAACACCAGCGTGAAAACTGTGTACTCAAATCTCTGACAAACTCCACATGTGACTCTTTGTCACGTTTTCGCCAGCCACGAGCCCTCTGCCTGTAAGCCTCTGGCACCATCTCGTATATTTTTAACACTGCCTCTTTAACTTTTGCATAACTCCTAGAGTCCATAGACGTTAACGCAGCAAATGCCTCTTGTGCTTTCCCTGTGAGTACCGACTGCACCATTATAGCGCAATTTGTGTCTGTCCAACCTTGTGCCTCTGCAATTCTGTCAAATAAGATAAAAAAAGTGTCAGGATCCTTTTCATTGAACCTGGGAAGGAGCCTCAGGCTACTGCCAATGTCCATAGCTTTGACACCTCCTCCCCTTTCAGTATTACCATTATTCAATGCATCTGCTGATAACTTTCCCTGTTCAACCAACTCTAGCTTTTTGCATTCCAAATCTAATTTGGCCAATTCAGTTCGTTGTTTCAATTTTTCCACTTCCAAGGAATGTTGTTGTTTTAACATCAAAAGTTCTTTCCTCCATTTGAACTCACCCTCTGAACTGACCTCGTCCTCCTTGTCTTCAACAGGCTGCAAAATGCCCTTGTCTACCAGACCACTGATTAAACTGGCCTTCATTGCTGCCTTGAGCTTTTCTGTCACTGTGATGTCATAATGTTTAGCAATTACCAATAGCTGATCCTTCGCACAAATATCGAGTAACCCCACTGACGGGGACTTAATAAACTTATCTGTAGCTGAACTCATTTTTGTATGCAAATGTAAATAAACTTTAACAAAACCAAGTGTTGGGGCTGTGCATTGCAAAGTGTAGTACAGTAACCTTAATCAAAATGGAACAAACCCCCCCCTAACTTCCCTATTATTCCTAACTAACTTACCTATCTTTACCTACAGTCGGCACCCGGGCATGAGGATTTCTCCCCTCCAGCCACCTAGTGTGACCCCCAAGATCCGCCGCTAACCAAAACTCCACTAAGAGTAAATCAAAGAAAGGAACAAACAACTGACACCCTAACAGTGCCGGTCGCTAAGGGACTTGTTCCAACTAAAACACATTTAACTAACACTTGCAAACACATCCCAACACTTACCTTTGTTGTAACTCTGTAAACTGGGGCCAAATGCTTTCTCTGTCCGGCTCCTAACCAAAAACAAACAAGCAAACTCAAGTGTGAAACTCCCAACCAAGACAAACGGGAAAAAACAAAAATAAATATTTTTTTGATTTTTTTTTTTTTTTTTTTTTAACCAAACAATCTAATCAATTAATTAATTATGTACGGACGAGCCCCCATTTTGTCATGCACTAGGGGATGCATGGCAAAACAGGGAGTCCACACAAGAGTATAACGTTTTGTAATTATATTTATTATATTAAAGTAAATAAAGCATAGCAAAATAATGAAGTGTGGGATGTGAGGATATCAGTCATCAGTAATGTGTGCAGTGTGTGGATGTATGGAGAGTGGTGTGTGAGTGTTGTATTAGCTGGTGCAAAACATAACTCAACAAAAGGGTGGTTAGGCCCTTGAGCCAGGTGGCAGTCCTGCTTGCAGGGAGGACAGAGAGAAGAGTGAGCTGCAGCCAGGAGAGCTCTCTATATAGTCCCCTAAGCCACACCCACCTCAGGTGAGCACAATTGGGCTGATGGCCTGCTCCACTCTGCCATCACAGAGGCTTCCCTCTAGCTTACAGTGAGGCAGAGGGGGCAGGGCCGTCACAACAGGTACATGGGTATCTTAGTGAAGTATTTAGACAGGTACATGGGTATCTTAGTGAAGTATTTAGGCAGGTACATGGGTATCTTAGTGAAGTATTTAGACAGGTACATGGGTATCTTAGTGAAGTATCTAGACAGGTACATGGGTATCTTAGTGAAGTATTTAGACAGGTACATGGGTATCTTAGTGAAGTATTTAGACAGGTACATGGGTATCTTAGTGAAGTATCTAGACAGGTACATGGGTATCTTAGTGAAGTATTTAGACAGGTACATGGGTATCTTAGTGAAGTATTTAGACAGGTACATGGGTATCTTAGTGAAGTATTTAGACAGGTACATGGGTATCTTAGTGAAGTATTAGACAGGTACATGGGTATCTCAGTGAAGTATTTAGACAGGTACATGGGTATCTTAGTGAAGTATTTAGGCAGGTACATGGGTATCTTAGTGAAGTATTTAGACAGGTACATGGGTATCTTAGTGAAGTATTTAGACAGGTACATGGGTATCTTAGTGAAGTATCTAGACAGGTACATGGGTATCTTAGTGAAGTTTTTAGACAGGTACATGGGTATCTTAGTGAAGTATTTAGACAGGTACATGGGTATCTTAGTGAAGTATTTAGACAGGTACATGGGTATCTTAGTGAAGTATTTAGACAGGTACATGGGTATCTTAGTGAAGTATTTAGACAGGTACATGGGTATCTTAGTGGTGTATCGAATCTTGTGGACCCATTGCAAGATGCTGTACTCTTTCGTCGACCCTAAGCCATTCCAGCCTGTCAAAGTGGGCAGGGGTGAGGTGGGTTTGGGGGTAAGGCCAAGTAGGAGCCTGACCTGTTTGTTTTGGGAAGTCTGGAGCCTAGTTTTAACCCTTGGACTGCCAGTCCCAATTTTTTTGTTTGGGTAACAAATTGGCATATTTTTAATTCATCGTTTTAACATATTTCTTTTTTTCATTGAAAGTGTATTCTCTCAAATCGCCACCAGATGGCGGGAAAGCATCATTATGCTGATTTTGGCCAAAATAGACGAATCTTCCGGAAGTGATTCCGGTTCAACGATCAACAATATCCTGTAGTATTTTGACCGTAGTCAATAGCTTGGCTGGTCCGGATTGCTAAGCTAATGCTATATTTTTCATAACTAAGTCAAATTAACCTCAAATCAACCCCAAAAGATCGCAAAATATCACATGTTTTACAGCGACGCACATAGAGACGGCGCGCATGCACGATAGCGCACAATCACGCGGATTTTGGCCGTTTTTTGGTAAATTACATCAAAAAATATTAATATTAGCGAAAAAATATAAATTTTTGCTCTTTTGACCCCCCGATAACTGATATTGATTGTCATTCCGTTTTTTCTGTTAATGGGAGGTTTAGATTTTTAGATTAATTCCGTTTTTTCCGTTAATTGTAGGCCAAGGGTTAAGGGCCTTTCAGGTGCTGTGGTACCAGGAGGTGCATGCATATTGTCAAAGAAACCTTGTACAAGGGCTCCTGTTAAGGTCTTCAAGGTGTTTTTGTTGACCAGTGAGGAGATCCTGTAAAGGAATCTTGTTCTTACTGGGAGAACCCAGGCCCAACTCATAGACCGGTACCAGAGAGCTTCCTCCCTCCCCCACTCAGGTCTGAGTTTGACATGTTGCCCTCAGGTCTACTGACCACCACAAAGACCCCTTCAAACTGTCCTTTGTCCCTTCACACTGTCCTTTGTCCCTTCAAACTGTCCTTTGTCCCTTCAAACTGTCCTTTGTCCCTTCAAACTGTCCTTTGTCCCTTCAACTGTCCTTTGTCCCTTCAAACTGTCCTTTGTCCCTTCACACTGTCCTTTGTCCCTTCACACTGTCCTTTGTCCCTTCAAACTGTCCTTTGTCCCTTCACACTGTCCTTTGTCCCTTCACACTGTCCTTTGTCCCTTCAAACTGTCCTTTGTCCCTTCAAACTGTCCTTTGTCCCTTCAAACTGTCCTTTGTCCCTTCAAACTGTCCTTTGTCCCTTCAACTGTCCTTTGTCCCTTCAAACTGTCCTTTGTCCCTTCAAACTGTCCTTTGTCCTTCAAACTGTCCTTTGTCCCTTCAAACTGTCCTTTGTCCCTTCACACTGTCCTTTGTCCCTTCACACTGTCCTTTGTCCCTTCAAACTGTCCTTTGTCCCTTCAAACTGTCCTTTGTCCCTTCAACTGTCCTTTGTCCCTTCAAACTGTCCTTTGTCCCTTCAAACTGTCCTTTGTCCCTTCAAACTGTCCTTTGTCCCTTCAAACTGTCCTTTGTCCCTTCAACTGTCCTTTGTCCCTTCAAACTGTCCTTTGTCCCTTCAAACTGTCCTTTGTCCCTTCACACTGTCCTTTGTCCCTTCACACTGTCCTTTGTCCCTTCACACTGTCCTTTGTCCCTTCAACTGTCCTTTGTCCCTTCAAACTGTCCTTTGTCCCTTCAAACTGTCCTTTGTCCCTTCAAACTGTCCTTTGTCCCTTCACACTGTCCTTTGTCCCTTCAAACTGTCCTTTGTCCCTTCAAACTGTCCTTTGTCCCTTCAACTGTCCTTTGTCCCTTCAAACTGTCCTTTGTCCCTTCAAACTGTCCTTTGTCCCTTCAAACTGTCCTTTGTCCCTTCAAACTGTCCTTTGTCCCTTCACACTGTCCTTTGTCCCTTCACACTGTCCTTTGTCCCTTCAAACTGTCCTTTGTCCCTTCAACTGTCCTTTGTCCCTTCAAACTGTCCTTTGTCCCTTCAAACTGTCCTTTGTCCCTTCAAACTGTCCTTTGTCCCTTCAAACTGTCCTTTGTCCCTTCAACTGTCCTTTGTCCCTTCAAACTGTCCTTTGTCCCTTCAAACTGTCCTTTGTCCCTTCACACTGTCCTTTGTCCCTTCACACTGTCCTTTGTCCCTTCACACTGTCCTTTGTCCCTTCAACTGTCCTTTGTCCCTTCAAACTGTCCTTTGTCCCTTCAAACTGTCCTTTGTCCCTTCAAACTGTCCTTTGTCCCTTCAACTGTCCTTTGTCCCTTCAAACTGTCCTTTGTCCCTTCAACTGTCCTTTGTCCCTTCAAACTGTCCTTTGTCCCTTCAACTGTCCTTTGTCCCTTCAAACTGTCCTTTGTCCCTTCACACTGTCCTTTGTCCCTTCAAACTGTCCTTTGTCCCTTCAAACTGTCCTTTGTCCCTTCAAACTGTCCTTTGTCCCTTCACACTGTCCTTTGTCCCTTCAAACTGTCCTTTGTCCCTTCAAACTGTCCTTTGTCCCTTCAACTGTCCTTTGTCCCTTCAAACTGTCCTTTGTCCCTTCAACTGTCCTTTGTCCCTTCAAACTGTCCTTTGTCCCTTCACACTGTCCTTTGTCCCTTCAAACTGTCCTTTGTCCCTTCACACTGTCCTTTGTCCCTTCAAACTGTCCTTTGTCCCTTCACACTGTCCTTTGTCCCTTCAAACTGTCCTTTGTCCCTTCAAACTGTCCTTTGTCCCTTCAAACTGTCCTTTGTCCCTTCAAACTGTCCTTTGTCCCTTCAAACTGTCCTTTGTCCCTTCAAACTGTCCTTTGTCTCGGCTGCTATTCAGCTGCTGAACCGCAGATAGCACTCTTTGCACTAGGGCTGTCCCCGACTAAGGATTTGTATAGTCGACTGATAGATGAATACATTTGCTGTTAGTCGACTAATAGTCGACTGAGCACCC
This sequence comes from Protomyctophum parallelum, assembly GCF_964188405.1. Classification (NCBI taxonomy): domain Eukaryota; kingdom Metazoa; phylum Chordata; class Actinopteri; order Myctophiformes; family Myctophidae; genus Protomyctophum; species Protomyctophum parallelum. The sequence goes on from NC_139709.1 coordinate 1,642,003, forward strand.
ACACACACATCGACTGAGAGGCTTGTCATTAGCCAGATTGAGCACAGCAGGTGAGATTGAGATTCTGGAGTCTATCAGGCCAGCGCACTGTGCGATTCAAGTCACAGGCAGTGGCACATTGCCACACAGGCAGACACACTCCACATGCACATTGGAGATTTGAACAGTCAGAATGTTCAAATGTGTTTATGTCCCCCACAGACCTAGTGGAATAATACAATATTTTTGTAAATATTGTATTTTTATATACAATATTTTGGGGCAATATTTTTTTGAATGAACATCGACTAAGAGGTGGTCAGTCGACTGAGACCCGTTCCGATCGATTAGTCGACTATTCGACTAATCGAGGTTAGCCCTACTTTGCACATACTGCTATTAATGCACTTTAGCTGACGCTGCTACTGTTGAATATCATGAATTCTCTGTCTCTAGTGCCCTGTTCTTATAGCCTGGTTAATAAACCAGACTAATATCGCACGGACCGCGGGATATTAGTCCTGGGAGGCTAAGCTTGGATTTCATTTCCAGGGGGGGGCGGGTTGAAACATTTTCTCTTTGACGGAATTGGTCAGAGCTACTGTCAGTCAAAGGTCTCAAGCATTGAAAGTCACTGTACCAAAGCCCGCCCATATTGCATACCGTGTCCCGATTGGCCGCCCCATTTCTCTGGTGTAGGAAATGGGCGTACAATTGAGCCTCTCCAGACCGTAATCCGCCGACAGACAATTTTTTCTTTTTTGCCAACGGCTGATTCGGTCTGGTTTATAAACCAGGCTACTGTTCTTAGATCTTAGTCTTGTTTTGAATGCTTTACTATTATCTGGCTGCAAAACAATTTCCCTCAAGGGACAATAAGCTAACCATGAACCTTGATGTAATGCCTCTGAACATTCAGTGCATTGTTACACACAGAGTGGCGCGCTATGAGCTTGTAGATCTGCTATTTTTCAATAGCTAAAGCATAACATGATGCTGACACCAAAAGGGGTTCCCGGCCCCAAAATGGGTTAAGGGAGCCTCCTCCTCCTGGACGTTTCAAATCATATTGCCATTTGTTAACGGAGAACATTTAGCACCAGTTTGTTGTTTTTTTCCCAAAAAAAAGGGTGGTTTGCCCCCTGGGTACCATGCATCATTTCATTTGACCAACAACAACAAAACTGGTTCTAAATGTTCTCCTTTGACAAACAACATTGATTCTAAGGTTCTAATATGAGAATAAGGTAAAATAAACATGAAATAAACATGGGGCGAGATATCCGTGCTTTGGGGCGAGATATCCACGTTGTGGGGCGAGATAACCACACTTTGGGGGCGAGCTATTCATGGCTTTGGGGCAAGCCGCCTTCACTTTTCTAAATTCCAGGGCGACCGTTCTTCACTTTTTCGTGGGGGGTGAGTTGGAAAAGGGGCGAGCGTACCTGTTCTGGTTTTCAGTGCGCAACACTGAAACCGGCTTATTCTCCATTTTACACCAGTTCCGACATTTATATTCAGAGCTGTAGCATTAATTACCTTGAGTTAATATAATATTTGATATACATAAAATGATCACCCATACAAGTTGATCATTATAGCCTAAATAACGCTATGTCAATGATTAATGAGATGAAAGTTTCATCTGGTGGTGATGAAGACATCACAGTATGCCTTCTGATGTTATGTGGCTATTGGAGAGCTCCAAGTTGCGCACGGATACTTGTTATTTTTTCCAGTGGTTCCTAAATGCTAGTTTCTTCGAATATATCTAATCTTCACAAGTTGTCGCGCTGTGATGCGTTTTATTATTATTAGAGAGAGAGAGAGAGAGAGAGAGAGAGAGAGAGAGAGAGAGAGAGAGAGAGAGAGATACGGAGGGAGAGAATTGCGGTGCGTAAGGCACTCCGTATGCGCGCTGATGCAAGACGCAGTGTGTGACTGTGTGTGTGTGTGTGTGAGAGAGAGAGAGAGAGAGAGAGAGAGAGACTGCCCCCCATATCGGTGTGTGTGTGTGTGAGAGAGAGAGAGAGAGAGAGAGAGAGACTGCCCCCCATATCGGTGTGTGTGTGTGTGAGAGAGAGAGAGAGAGAGAGAGAGCGGTCAGGTTACTTGAGCCGGCAGCAGTGCCCCACTGCCCCGGGTAGAGGCACTGTGACTGGATGGCCCGGCCACGGGACGGGACTCGAGTGACGCGGCGATAAATCATCATAGCGATATTGATTATTACAGTGAACAAGCATAAACACACAGTTCACTTGAACAATGCTGTGGTACATAAGATATTTGAAGACGGATATGCATGTTAGCCCGGTGCAGTGCTGCTATAGACAGGCAGTGAACCTGTGAACAGGGCTCTGCACAAGGCTGAATTTGAGGCCATGTTAGCGGGGTTACAGAGAGCTGCATCCCGGCTCTCTGCCGGGGCATGGAACTCGTCACGCGAAATTGCGATTATGCAACAGTTTACCCTAAAACGTACACGTCAACTCAATGTCATTGTAACGAAGATTTCCGACCAAAAATAATAATAATTTGGTCGACACTTTCAACCATTATGAAGCCAAGTCTGACACCAAAACCACTAGCATGAGTTGATAGCCACCAGGACTGCTAACTCGCAGAGCCCAGAGGCGCTCTGCCCTTAGCCCAGATAAAAGATAAATGTCATTGGTCAAATTTTAACAGTAAAACAGAACAAACCTGGTATTCGGTGTAACTTGAGCACTGGAGTAAAGTTCAGCATCACTGCTCCCTCCATCCTCCTCTGATGTGTTGTCTGTCTGTCTGTCTGTCTGTCTGTCTGTCTGTCTGTCTGTCTGTCTGTCTGTCTGTCTGTCTGTAACAAGCTCTGGATGTGTTCACTCTATGCTGCACTACTCCTCAATGAGAGGCAGAGAGAGAGAGAGAGAGAGACAGAGACAGAGGGGTTGATTTATGCACAGCACACACACACACACACACACACACACACACACACACACACACTCCCTTGCCATAACTTGTGGGACATGCAGTGTACAGACAGTGTACAGTCATCTGCAGGCCCACCCTTTACACAACTCGTACATCCTCAAAAGGCCACTCACTCTCACACACGTGTACAACTGGGGCTCACAACGTGACTGGGCTAACTCACACACACACACACACACACACACACACACACACACACACACACACACACACACACACACACACACACACACACACACACATGCACGTCACACCCGCACACACACACCCTCCCCAACACATGCGCACTGACACACACACACAAACACTCTCTCTAACTCAAACATCTTCTAGTCCAGGGGTTCGCATAGTTTTTGGCTTGGGATCCCCCTTCCCCCCCCCCCCCCCCCCTTCGGACCCCAGGAAATGCTTTGGCCATGACTCACGACCCCCCGCCCCCGCACGCGCACACACACACACACCCCCCCCTCCCCCCCCCTCCCCCCCCCCCCCCCCCCACACACACACACACACACACACACACACACACACACACACACACACACACACACACACACACACAGACACACACACACACACACACACACTCTCATCCATGTCTCTCTGTCTGTCTCCATGTCTCCCCAGGTGTTGACCCTAGCCAGTAACGAGCGGATCAGCCTGTCCTCGTCGATGCGTCTGCTGTTTGAGATCTCTCACCTCAGAGCCGCCACGCCGGCCACCGTGTCCCGAGCAGGGATCCTCTACGTCAACCCCCAGGACCTGGTCTGGAGCTCGTAAGATAACCTCTGACCCCTGACCCCCAGGACCTGGTCTGGAGCTCGTAAGATAACCTCTGACCCCTGACCCCCAGGACCTGGTCTGGAGCTCGTAAGATAACCTCTGACCCCCAGGACCTGGTCTGGAGCTCGTAAGATAACCTCTGACCCCTGACCCCCAGGACCTGGTCTGGAGCTCGTAAGATAACCTCTGACCCCTGACCCCCAGGACCTGGTCTGGAGCTCGTAAGATAACCTCTGACCCCTGACCCCCAGGACCTGGTCTGGAGCTCGTAAGATAACCTCTGACCCCTGACCCCCAGGACCTGGTCTGGAGTGTCTTTGTTGCCCCTCCCCCCTCAGGTCACATGTGTCTGTGTTGCCCCTCCCCCCTCAGGTCACATGTGTCTGTGTTGCCCCTCCCCCCTCAGGTCACATGTGTCTGTGTTGCCCCTCCCCCCTCAGGTCACATGTGTCTGTGTTGCCCCTCCCCCCTCAGGTCACATGTGTCTGTGTTGCCCCTCCCCCCTCAGGTCACATGTGTCTGTGTTGCCCCTCCCCCCTCAGGTCACATGTGTCTTTGTTGCCCCCCCCCCCCGCTATTCCTTTCGATGGAAGTTGCTCAGTGTCGTTTTGAAGCACCCGGAAAACTGCCGGAAGTAAATTATAACTAAATGGCTCGAGCGAGCGGAAGTTTAGCCTAGCCTAGCCTAGCCTAGCCTAGCCTAGCCTAGCCTTTAGCCCCGGACCTCCATTTAGCGGGCCGGGCTTATACGCACGTGACGTCATGAACGTCCGTCCACATCCAAGAAAGTGCTGCAGTTCCACATGTTGCCAGTAGGTAGAGCTGCAGTTCCACATGTTGCCAGTAGGTAGAGACACTTTGGGCACACGTTGTCATTGTTGCCCCCCCCCCCCCTCCGCAGGTATGTGACGAGCTGGATTGACACCCGGAACGCCCAATCGGAGCGCGCCAACCTGACCATCCTGTTCGACAAGTACGTCCCTTCCTGCATGGAGCAGGTCCGCTGCAACCTGAAGACCATCACCCCCGTAGCAGAGAACGCTATGGTCCAGGTAATAAACCATCACCCCCATACCAGAGAATGCTATGGTCCAGGTAAGACCATCACCCCCGTAGCAGAGAACGCTATGGTCCAGGTAAGACCATCACCCCCGTAGCGGAGAACGCTATGGTCCAGGTAAGACCATCACCCCCGTAGCAGAGGACGCTATGGTCCAGGTAATAAACCATCACCCCCGTAGCAGAGAACGCTATGGTCCAGGTAATAAACCATCACCCCCGTAGCAGAGAACGCTATGGTCCAGGTAAGACCATCACCCCCGTAGCAGAGGACGCTATGGTCCAGGTAATAAACCATCACCCCCGTAGCAGAGGACGCTATGGTCCAGGTAAGACCATCACCCCCGTAGCAGAGGACGCTATGGTCCAGGTAAGACCATCACCCCCGTAGCAGAGGACGCTATGGTCCAGGTAAGACCATCACCCCCGTAGCAGAGGACGCTATGGTCCAGGTAATAAACCATCACCCCCGTAGCAGAGGACGCTATGGTCCAGGTAAGACCATCACCCCCGTAGCAGAGGACGCTATGGTCCAGGTAATAAACCATCACCCCCGTAGCAGAGAACGCTATGGTCCAGGTAATAAACCATCACCCCCGTAGCAGAGAATGCTATGGTCCAGGTAATGATAGACCATCACCCCCGTAGCAGAGAATGCTATGGTCCAGGTAATACCATCACCCCCGTAGCAGAGAACGCTATGGTCCAGGTAAGACCATCACCCCCGTAGCAGAGAACGCTATGGTCCAGGTAAGACCATCACCCCCGTAGCAGAGGACGCTATGGTCCAGGTAATAAACCATCACCCCCGTAGCAGAGGACGCTATGGTCCAGGTAAGACCATCACCCCCGTAGCAGAGGACGCTATGGTCCAGGTAATAAACCATCACCCCCGTAGCAGAGAACGCTATGGTCCAGGTAATAAACCATCACCCCCGTAGCAGAGAATGCTATGGTCCAGGTAATGATAGACCATCACCCCCGTAGCAGAGGACGCTATGGTCCAGGTAATGATAGACCATCACCCCCGTAGCAGAGGACGCTATGGTCCAGGTAAGACCATCACCCCCGTAGCAGAGAATGCTATGGTCCAGGTAATAAACCATCACCCCCGTAGCAGAGAACGCTATGGTCCAGGTAATGATAGACCATCACCCCCATAGCAGAGAACGCTATGGTCCAGGTAAGACCATCACCCCCGTAGCAGAGAACGCTATGGTCCAGGTAAGACCATCACCCCCGTAGCGGAGAACGCTATGGTCCATGTAAGACCATCACCCCCGTAGCAGAGAACGCTATGGTCCAGGTAAGACCATCACCCCCGTAGCGGAGAACGCTATGGTCCAGGTAAGACCATCACCCCCGTAGCAGAGAATGCTATGGTCCAGGTAAGACCATCACCCCCGTAGCAGAGAACGCTATGGTCCAGGTAAGACCATCACCCCTGTACCATAGAATGGCATTGTCCAGCCCCATCCTATAAACAGCTATACAGGGTTTCCACACCTGAGCCGACAGCCGTGGACGTTTTCTCTGGCGGCCAGCGTCTTTTCCGTTTTTTTAGACAGCTGGTGGATGGAAAAGAAGCTCCACCCACACTGGCCGCCAGAGAAAACGTCCACGGTTCTCTGGTTAGTGTAGATTCTGTCTGAACACATTCAAGGGAAGAAGAGATGCTTTTACAGTACAATAATGTTTCAAGTTTACAAATGTATACAAATAAACATTGTTAAATTAGTTTGCCTCTTCAACAAAAATTCAAAGTTACTGTCGCGCGTTGCCAAGCGGTCATTCTCTTGTATTATATCGCACCTGTAATATTTATTTATTTCCCACCACGGAGTAAACCTCGCATCAGACTATCCAGCATTATACCCACCTATCGGAGGAAAGTCTGGTGAGGCCGGCAGTGTCGGTAGGCCAATCAGAGGCAGGCGTGGTGTTACCATGTCTATGCTCGGACGGAGAAAATATTTACGCATTTCAAAGTATCACGGACACCGGGATCACTTCCTGGAGTCAGGGGGGCAGTCAGACAGATATTTCGTGAAGCCTGCACCAAGTAAATCGGGTCTTCCTGAAAGTTCATATAATGGCCTGTTGTGGCGCTGTCATTGGGCCCAAAAAACCCCATATCTCCATAGAGGTCCATGTATTTGGGCCCAACTTCACCTAGACTGTATTACCTTAATAAACATGGTCATGAATACTTTCTGCTTCCAGTCACTAGTTTAAAGTCTCATTTCTAATGTCATAATATTCTTTTTGGAAAATTATGGTCCCATTTATAAAAAAAAATGACCATAAAGTCGCGCATGTTCTGAGGGGCGTGGCTACCGTTACAGTCTATGAACGGGATCCACCCCCCGTTCGAGTCAAAATAAAAACCAATTAAGAAGAAGGGGGGAAGTCCCGCCTCGTTGTCTGGGCCAGCCAATGGGCCAGCTGGGCCCAAACGGATCTAGAAATATGGCGATTTACAGTGCAAGGAATTACAGGCTTCATTTTACGTCTATGTTAGACCCGGGGAACGCTTTGTCCATATTTCTTCACAGTCTATGCCTGGACTACATGTTGTCTCAGTAAAGACAAGCCCTCCCCCTATCCACAAGCAGGAGCAGTGCAGCAAAGCATCATGGGAACTGTAGTAATCCAGTTGTTGTTGTCTTTGACATCAGACGCTGTGCTCCCTGTTGGACTGTAGTATAATCCAGTTGTTGTTGTTGTTGTCATCAGACGCTGTGCTCCCTGTTGGACTGTAGTATAATCCAGTTGTTGTTGTTGTTGTCATCAGACGCTGTGCTCCCTGTTGGACTGTAGTATAATCCAGTTGTTGTTGTTGTTGTCATCAGACGCTGTGCTCCCTGTTGGACTGTAGTATAATCCAGTGGTTGTTGTTGTTGTCATCAGACGCTGTGCTCCCTGTTGGACTGTAGTATAATCCAGTTGTTGTTGTTGTTGTCATCAGACGCTGTGCTCCCTGTTGGACTGCCTGCTGACTGAAGACAACACTCCGGCCGACTCTCCCAGAGAACTGTATGAACTGTACTTTGTGTTCGCCTGCGTGTGGGCCTTCGGGGGGGCGCTGTTCACTGACCATGTGAGGCACGCACACACACACCCACCCACGCACACACGCATGCACGCACGCATGCACACATGCACGCACGCACGCACGTTGTGTGTGTGTGTATACAGTTGATGCACTACATGTCAGAGTTCAGCAGATGGTGGTCTATGGAGAAGTGAGCGGTGAAGTTTCTCTGTGTGTGTGTGCGTGTGCGTGCGTGTGCGTGTGCACGTGCGTGTGCTTGTGCGTGTGTGTGTGTGCGTGTGCGTGCATGTGCGTGCGTCAATCCCAATCTTCCGCCGTAGTCTGAAAACCCACCTTTTCAGACTCCATCATGGCCCATAGCACTTACCCTAACCCCTTAGACTGTACTGTAAACTTATAGCATGTTATATGAATACAGCACTATAATTGCATTGTATGTAGTCATAGCACGCCATAGTACATAATGTGTAGCATAGTATAGTTTATATGTATAGTTTCATTATATAGATATTCCACTGTTACGTTCTTAGCTTACGCATGTTTCATGATAAATGCTTTTTATATATGTGATGTATTCCCATGCTTTTGTTCTTGCTTAATGTAAATCGCTCTGGATTAAGAGCGTCTGATAAATGCCTAAATTGTAAATTGTGTGTGTGTGTGTGTGTGTGTGTGTGTGTGTGTGTGTGTGTGTGTGTGTGTGTGTGTGTGTGTGTGTGTGTGTGTGTGTGTGTGTGTGTGCACAGCTGATGGACTACAGGTCAGAGTTCAGCCGGTGGTGGTGTAAGGAGATGCGTGCGGTGAAGTTCCCGTCTCAGGGCACCGTGTTCGACTACTTCATCGACCCCGAGAGCAACAAGTTCACCCCCTGGAGCGACAAGATGCTGCCCTTTGACCTGGAGCCCGACGTCCCGCTGCAGGTGGGTTGACCTTGACCCCTGACCTCTAACCTTGACCCCTGACCCTTAACCCATTTTGACCTGAGATCAGATTCTATAAATGTCTTCTATTTCTTTTTTTTTTTTTTTTTTTTTATCCCACGATTTTGTAACCCAGTTTTCTTTTCACCCAGTGCCAATTATCTAATGTAATCCTGGGCGCTACACTTCCTCTGCCAACCTGGGGGGGGGGGGGGGGGGGGGGGCAGCGGACTGACCTCATGCTCCTTCTATGCATGAGGAGTCCAAGCTGCTTCTTTACACCTGACAGGGGGGAATTTCCCCGGCCGGACGTAGCACGTGGAAGGAACACGTTATTCCGACCAGTTCCTTTCCCCTCCATCAGGCGCCCCGGCTGGCCAGGGGGAGGTAGTTTGAGACCAGGATTACTGCATGTTTTTGTGAGGGTATCTACCCTAGGGGACACGGGGAGAACATGCAAACTCCACACAGAAAGGCCCTATCGCCAACCCCGCCTTGGGTATCTATAAATGTCTTCTACATCCTGACAGTTTTCTGAAAAAGCTATGTTTCTATGTCAGTCGTTCTTCAATTTTTCAAAAATATGAGCTTGTAGATCTGCTATTTTTCAATAGCTAAAGCATAACATGATGCTAACACCAAAAGGGGATACAAAATCCCCTTTTGGCCAAAAAGTACAGTTTATACGTGTGGTGGGGGGGGGGGGCTCAGAGCGCGTCCACTAAGGAAAGTAGGCTTTCTAATGACACAACCCGCCTTTGTTTTGGTCAGTAGCAAAAACGTTCTTTTTATTTACGCTAAAGAGGAGAGAGGCTGGACCAGAGCTACAGGTGGGTTAACCTTGTTATGAGCTTGGAGAGATCTGATGTTTTCACCAGTTTGTGTCCCGGAGGCTAAACGTCAAATCTCTTCCTCTGGGTCGATATTTCATGTCAAGGACCCCAAACGTTACATGCAATTTGCCGCAGACCCCCCATCTGAAAATATGTTGTTCCTCCAGGGATGAAGGGTTCTCTGCCATCCACTAGGGGCAGTATCTCTTTGGCTTACCTGTTCTGTAGAGTGAAGAAGGGAGCCATTTTGTTTGCTGTCGGTTTCATGTTGACATTCAGAGATTCATGTTGTGTTGGTTGTAAGTTCCTCACTTAATAACTGTAAGTTTATTCATGTTATGTCTATCTATGGAACTCTGGTATAGTTTTATAGTTAGTTATAGTGGTATAGTTACTTTATTTTCTATACACTCTTATGTGAATACTTGATTACTTTTATGCATTTTCATGTCAGAATTAGCCTACTTATTTTAGTTAATGCTTTATATTGTTTGTTTGTACTGCAGGCCTTCTTCATCTTTGTCATTAACCCATTCTGACCTGAGATCAGATTCTAAAAATTAATGTCTGTTTGAAAATGACAGTTTTCTGAAAAAGCTATGTTTCTATGTCAGTCGTTCTTCGATTTTTCAAAAATAGCAGACCTACAAGCTCGTATCGCGCCACTCGGTGGCGCGATATGAGCTTGTAGATCTGCTATTTTTAAATAGCTAAAGCATGACATGATGCTGACACCAAAATGGGTGCCCGCCCAGAATGGGTTAAAGAAACAATTTGACATAGAGGCGTGTAACTCTTCACAGGGAACACGTTACATATGGTTAATATCTTCTCCCATAGACGCTGCTGGTCCACACTATGGTTAATATCTTCTCCCATAGACGCTGCTGGTCCACACTATGGTTAATATCTTCTCCCATAGACGCTGCTGGTCCATATGGTTAATATCTTCTCCCATAGACGCTGCTGGTCCACACTATGGTTAATATCTTCTCCCATAGACGCTGCTGGTCCACACTATGGTTAATATCTTCTCCCATAGACGCTGCTGGTCCACACTATGGTTAATATCTTCTCCCATAGACGCTGCTGGTCCACACTCCGGAGACGCTGTGTCTGACGTACTTCCTGGACCTGCTGCTGCACCGCGGGAAGCCCGTCATGCTGGTCGGGAACGCCGGCGTTGGGAAAACCATCCTGGTGTGTGACTACGTGTCCAAGCTGAAGGAAGACTATGTAGTTGCCAAGGTGCCGTTTAACTACTACACCACCTCCGCCATGCTGCAACGTGAGTACTTAGATAAATACTACTAGTACTATCACTAATAATACTACCGATACTAATAGTACCGGGGGAAAACCATCCTGGTGTGTGACTACGTGTCCAAGCTGAAGGAAGACTATGTAGTTGCCAAGGTGCCGTTTAACTACTACACCACCTCCGCCATGCTGCAACGTGAGTACTTAGATAAATACTACTAGTACTATCACTAATACTACTACAACATTGCCTTTAATTGATCTTATATTTTTTATTTTTCATGTCCTCACTGTACTGCATTACTGCTTGTTTTTTAATGTCATTGCCTTGCTTTTCTTTTATTCTCCATTGTTCTGTAAAGCACTTTGAGCTGCATTTCATGTCATGAAAGGTGCTATACAAATAAAGTTTTATTATTATTATTATTATTATTATTATTAATACTAGTACCGATACTACTAGTACCGGGGGAAAACCATCCTGGTGTGTGACTATACGTGTCCAAGCTTAATACTTTCAGCGCCATTGCCGAAGGTCTTTGTCAATTGAAGCCTAATTGTGATACTGACGCTTAACGCCATTGCCGACGATTAATGTAAATTGAGCTTTTGTAGTGCATTCGATCGAGCGACCCATAATGCTATACTCACGTTAGCCGGTTAGCTAGCTGTGTTGTTAACACTGGATCGTCCATCCTAGATCGCTGTCGCCATAAGAATCCATTCTATCCGTTTCTTTCAATGGCCTGTATCTCCTATTCCTTGTTGTCCCAGATGTCATTTTGGGTCAAAACAGCGTTTCTTTGACGGCACAGAGCTGACGTTGTGGAGCTCCCCAGAGCTCCGGTCTGGATTCAGATTGTCACACAAGGTTTAGGTCTACTGCGAACTGACCGGAAATGGTGGCTTTTCGCCCCTCAGGGTCAGGGATATAACCTTTGACCTTTGACCTCTAGGGGTCCTGGAGAAGCCCTTAGAGAAGAAGGCGGGGCGGACCTTCGCCCCTCAGGGCGCCAACAGACTGATCTACTTCATAGACGACCTCAACATGCCCGAGGTCGACACGTTTGGCACGGTCCAACCGCACACCCTGATCCGCCAGCACCTGGACTACAGCCACTGGTACAGTATGCACACACACGCACGCACGCACGCACACGTGTTTGTTCGTCGGAGGACATTGATTGCGACTGACAGGGTATGGTATACATAATATGATTGACAGGTAATATTGATTGATTGACAGGTACGACAGACAGAGGCTGGTGTTGAAGGAGATTCATAACTGTCAGTACATCACCTGCATGAACCCCACGGCTGGAAGCTTCTCCGTCAACCCTAGACTACAGGTAGACATGCACGCACACATGCACGCACGCACGCATGCACGAACGCACGCTGTTTTGGTGTTTCAGAGACATTGCTGTGTGTCTTGGTGTCATGCCACTTGACGGAAAAGAGTATTTAGCATCATCTAGTGGTTGCTTTGAAGACTGCTGTCAGCTAATGTGTTCTAGTTCCCCTGTGTTCTTATTGGTAGTTGTGATCACATGTCACAAGGCCTTTACTTCCTGGTCAGCCATTGTTTTGAGAAAACACACAGTATGTTCTACAGACGTTACAGAATATTTAATCTCTCGCCATCCACCTGTTTTGAGCCTTGAAGAAGCTTTGTCTGTGAGTCTATCTTACATGTTTCATCTCTGAGAATAAGTAATGATGCATATTTTGCTGTTTTATTTTACATTAATGTTTTATTAAGAGCTTTTTTGTGCATTTAGTTTCAGTTTCACAAATTGCTGGAAAAGCATTGTAAACAAGTTGAAGGTATATTCAGTGATTTCACTTAATTCAAATATCACTTATTGTTTTGTTTTGTTGTGATAATCCTCCCTACTATAGAGTGTGCTGGCCATATAAGGAGTTCCTCCCTGTCCCCAGTTAACCCCTGGGGGTCAAAAAACCTTAGGTTTCGTTTTTGACTCTCTACCCTGATTGGACGAAAGGCTGGGTCCCACAGCCAAAAACGAAACCTAAGGTTTTTTGAGTGAAATCACTGAATATACCTTTGATGAAGTGTGAAGTAAACGACCTCCAATTATACCTCCACCTCCCGTCAAGTCTTTCGGTGCCTCGTACCCTGTACCCTGTTGTACCCTGTACCCTGTACCCTGTACCCTGTACCCTGTACCCTGTTGGTACCCTGTTGTACCCTGTTGGTGTTTCAGAGACACTTCTCGGTGTTTTCCGTGAACTTCCCCAACCCGGACGGTTTGGCGTCCATCTTCTCCAACATCCTGTCGGCGCACTTCCTCCAGGGAGGCTTCAGCTATGGCGTGTCGCGTTCCGTCGGGACGCTCATACAGGTCTGTCTGTCTGTCTGTCTGTCTGTCTGTCTGTCTGTCTGTCTGTCTAGGCTCTAGCTGTAGAGCGCCGTAGTCCTGACATCACTCGCTCATCCCCTGGTTCTAAAGTCCTGACGTCACTCGCTCATCCCCTGGTTCTAAAGTCCTGACGTCACTCGCTCATCCCCTGGTTTCTAAAGTCCTGACGTCACTCGCTCATCCCCTGGTTCTAAAGTCCTGACGTCACTCGCTCATCCTCTGGTTTCTAAAGTCCTGATGTCACTCGCTCATCCCCTGGTTTCTAAAGTCCTGACGTCACTCGCTCATCCCCTGGTTTCTAAAGTCCTGACGTCACTCGCTCATCCTCTGGTTTCTAAAGTCCTGACGTCACTCGCTCATCCCCTGGTTTCTAAAGTCCTGATGTCACTCGCTCATCCCCTGGTTTCTAAAGTCCTGACGTCACTCGCTCATCCCCTGGTTCTAAAGTCCTGACGTCACTCGCTCATCCCCTGGTTCTAAAGTCCTGATGTCACTCGCTCATCCCCTGGTTTCTAAAGTCCTGATGTCAGTCGCTCATCCCCTGGTTTCTAAAGTCCTGACGTCACTCGCTCATACCAGATAAAATGGTAAATGGTGCATTTATATACCGCCTTTATCCAAAGCGCTTTACATAGATTGTGCATTACATTCACAGTACATCGGGAGCAATTTGGGGTTCAGTGTCTTTGCCCAAGGACACTTCGACATGTAGACAGGAGGAGGAGCCGGGATTTGAACCGCCGACCCATGGATCATTGGACGACCTGCTCTACCTCCTGAGCCACAGTCACCTCTGATTGGACGACCTGCTCTACCTCCTGAGCCACAGTCACCCTTAAGAGTTTTGTTTTTTCTGTAGGCCGAGTTTCGCGATTATAATTTTTTTGGCAGAAGGAGAAGGAAAAATAAAACTAACAATAACAAGGACCAAGTCCTTTTCAGGACTCCTTGGTCCTTTAAATAAAAAAAAGATCATAGAAATAAAAATACAATAAAGAGAGTTCCACTATGTTCAGTTTGGAACATACAGACACAGCTTTGTTTTTCCACCGCATTGTGTTGGACGGAACAATTGTCATTGTTTTATGCCTAGCTGAATGGTTAGAGTCTGGAGAGAAGGAGTCTCCTGAGGTTTGAATCTCAGTAAGTGATGCTGAGAGGTGGCTCACCATCAGGTGGGATGAGATGTTGATCCATCATTTCTTGATCTTTCTGCTGTTCCTTCGTCTGGAATGTTGTCTCGGTTGTTGTCGTCTGTTGTCGTTGGTTGCCATGGCTGCCAGTTCCCACCTGATGTCGTGTGGGAGTTCTGATTGGTCCAGAGCGTACTGAATAACGTCTAGCTTACATAATGTCTTAAGACTAGGACTCAAGTCTAAGATGAACAGCTCTTCAGAGATAGTGCGACCTCCTTTACTTAATCCAAAGAGGATGATACGATCTCCCACAATGCAACAGCACACATCATGCATTGGACATGGTCCTTTCCCCTTGGGCTCAACCTTCTTCCAGGAGAAGGTCTCTGGACTGAATTTCCACACATCATTGAAGTTCTGGTTATCGTTCCAGCCACCAAATATGTACAGCTCTCCATTGTAGGTAAATGCTGAATGACACCAGCGTCCTTCTGGTAGAAGTTGTGCAGAAGGTGTGTCCAGCCAGGTGTTGGTCTCTGTGTCAAACACTCTGATGGTGTTGTAGACCCCCTGGGGACTCATGTCCTCGAATACAAACATCTTTGTCCCAATGATGGTAGCAGAGTGACCTGATGAAGAAGGAGGTGGAGTTCCTTTGGTGTTAATTAAAGTCCAGACCATTGTGCTGGTGTCCAACTTGTACATGTCATTAGTGTATCCAGTCAGCTTGGTTTCTCCTCCATGGATAAACATGACCTTTACCAACACACAGGCTGAGTGGTAGCTCCTCTCCTCTGGAACAGTCCCAGAAACCCTGGGTTTGGACCATCTGTGGGAGTCAACATCAAATGCATAAAGCACATTGCAGTAAGGATGGCCTCCCCAGATGTAGACTGTATCTTCAACCAACACAGCTGTGTGGCCCGCCCAGCGCTTGGATGGAACCTCAAGGTGACCGTCTCCTCTTCCTGGTTTCACTGGAGGTAACTTCTTCCAGCATAAAGACACTGTGTTGAAGACATGGACATCCATCTGTCCCATCTGTCCCATGTTGTTGAAGGTCCTTCCAAAGCCTCCAAAGGAATACAGTTTGTTCCTCACTGCTACAGCAGCATGATGGACTCGCTTTGGTCCTCCTGCTTTGGAGACGGTCCAAGACAACATATTTCTGTCTGTCTGTCTGTCTGTCTGTCTGTCTGTTTGTCTGTCTGTCTGTCTGTCTGTCTGTCTGTCTGTCTGTCTCAACACCTACAGTCACTTTCAACACGGTGCATCATCTTATATCTTCTGGTGTGAAATCACACGAGACACAAACTGTTGCCATGCACGCCTTAACAACGTCAATTAGTGCAGCTGTTCTTCATCTGCACACTTTGAACTCTATTGCTATATTTATTACTTCATGGGTCTATGGATCTATGGATCTATGGGTCTTCCACACGTATAGCATAGTATAGTATATATGTATAGTTTATAATATAGTTTCATTATATAGATATTCCACTGTTACGTTCTTAGCTTATGCATGTTTCATGATAAATGATTTTTATGTGATGCATTCCCATGCTTTTTTGTTCTTGCTTAATGTAAATCGCTCTGGATTAAGAGCGTCTGCTAAATGCCTAAATTGAAAATTGCTACAGCGTTCCCCAACACTGAGCTGTGTTGTATTTTGAGGCTGTGTGTGTGTGTGTGTGTGTGTGTGTGTGTGTGTGTGTGTGTGTGTGTGTGTGTGTGTGTGTGTGTGTGTGTGTGTGTGTGTGTGTGTGTGTGTGTGTGTGTGTGTGTGTGTGTGTGTGTGTGTGTGTGTGTGTGTGTGTGTGTGTGTGTGTGTGTGTGTGTGTGTGTGTGTGTGTGTGTGTGTGCGCGTGCGCGTGTGTGCGCGCGCGCACGTGCGTGGAATGTGCTCAAGCTGTCAAACAGAATGTGATGTATGGTGATAACAGTGCCGCTCACGTCACGCGGGTATGATATTTTTCTCCATATCGCTGTGTGAGAGACAGCAACTCAAAGTGAGGCTGAATGACAAGCATTTTGCATTCTGGCTCTTTGAGGGGAGCTAGCGCCCCCTATGGCCAGCTTGGTGTGTTTGTGTGTTCTCAGGGGCGGCCTCAGGAATCTGGAGGCCCGTTTCAAGACCAAATATGAGGCCCCCATATACCCATGACATCATTATTTTGTTGAGGCCCCCCTGAGGGTGGAGGCCCGTTTCAATTGAAACTTGAAACTGGTGAAACATACTTAATACACTTAATATGTGTCCATCTAATAACTGTATAATATTAAATATTAAATGTTTTATATATTCCAGGCAGCTATATGTCTCCATCAGAAGGTCAGTCAGAACTTCCTGCCCACCGCCATCCGTTTCCACTACATCTTCAACCTCCGAGACCTGTCCAACATCTTACAGGTATTAATATTACTATGGTTACTGTTACTGTTATTAGACCTGTCCAACATCTTACAGGTATTAATATTACTATGGTTACTGTTACTGTTATTAGACCTGTCCAACATCTTACAGGTATTAATATTACTATGGTTACTGTTACTGTTATTAGACCTGTCCAACATCTTACAGGTATTAATATTACTATGGTTACTGTTAATGTTATTAGACCTGTCCAACATCTTACAGGTATTAATATTACTATGGTTACTGTTACTGTTATTAGACCTGTCCAACATCTTACAGGTATTAATATTACTATGGTTACTGTTAATGTTATTAGACCTGTCCAACATCTTACAGGTATTAATATTACTATGGTTACTGTTACTGTTATTAGACCTGGATTCAGATTTTACAGGGGCCAGTTTCGAATTGCAGCCGTCCGTAGGTGCAGAGGTAATAGTTCCAACAGGAAGCAGAGGTAATAGTTCCAACAGGAAGCAGAGGTAATAGTTCCAACAGGAAGCAGAGGTAATAGTTCCAACAGGAAGTAGAGGTAATAGTTCCAACAGGAAGCAGAGCTAATTCTTCCAACAGGAAGCAGAGCTAATTCTTCCAACAGGAATCTGCTAAATGTGTTTGTTCATGCGTGTGTGTGTGTTTCCAGGGCATCCTGTTCGCCCAGCCTCAGGCCGTCCGGTACCCCATAGACCTGGTCCACCTCTGGCTCCATGAGAGCTCCAGAGTCTACTCTGACAAGCTGATGGAGGAGAAGGACGCAGAGCTGTTCACCAAGATCCTTCTGGACACCGGGAAGAGATACTTTGAGGTAAGACAACCTCCTGGACCCCGGGAACAGATCATTTGAGGTGAGATGGATGGATACTGTACGAGAAAAAAATATCCATTAAAACACATGTTGTGCCATTGCCGTAGATCACCGGCAATTAGATGAAGTGGTAATGCTACTCACGTTAGCATTGGGTCAAAACCGGGTTTATCCCGGCCACGGCCCAGAGCCGACGCTATAGGGCATTAAGCAACTAGTCCACTAGTTTACTAGTCGGCTAGAAAATACACTAGTCGACCTTGTTGGTTCTAGTCGACTAGTTGATAAGAAGAAAATAAAGAAAAACTATCTTTTTTAGTTTTTCTTCCCGATTTTGTAGGCCTCAAGATCAGGTAGAATCAGGGTTCCCCAATTAGCGGCCCGCGGGCCATCTGCGGCCCGCGGAGCGCCCCCCTTGTGGCCCGCGGAAGAATTGCAAAAAAAGAAAAGTAAAAAAATATATATATAAATGGCTTTAAATGGGGGTCAGTAGCCTCTGCAATTATGCATGTCAAACTGGGGGTCCTTTTCAAATGGGGTCTTGCCCTGAAAATGGATTTTCAGGGCAAGACCTCGACCTCGCGCGTGCCGACTCTGCCCCCAGCCTGGTACCCTAGTCAAAATATGGCCCTTGAGGAAAATGTATTGGGGAACCCTATAGTTATAGTCACCAATGTACACAGTGAAGGCCCTAGCCGACGCTGTGGTCCTCGCGATCATGGTTTCTCTGCCCTCACCGCAAGACTGGTCGTGATATGCGACAACACACACACACTATTAGACAACACAACATCCGGTCGTGGATCTTTGGCTCGACTTCATAATAAGGGTTGATCGGATCTTTTTTTTACATCATTTCCTCTGTAAAGTCCTGGTAGTATGTAACCTG
>NC_139709.1:1665500-1720500 GCF_964188405.1 Protomyctophum parallelum
CATGAACACAACGCACCGCATGCAACACCCACCGCATGCACACAACACCCACCGCATGCACACAACGCAACGCATGCACGCAACGCAACGCATGCACGCAACGCATGCACACAACGCAACGCATGCACGCAACGCACCTCATGCACGTAACGCATGAACACAACGCACCGCATGCACATAACGCATGAACACAACGCACCGCATGCACGTAACGCCAGGGCTCCACTGGGCGCGTCTGCGGCGCGTCTGCGTCGCGTCTGCGTCAGCGTCGGGAATGTGCCCTTTTAATCAATGGAGGGTGGCTCCACTGCCCGCGTTGCGTCGCGTCTCCGTCACCATAAAATTGAACCGGTTCGTTTTTTGACGCACGCACGCGTGACGCAACGCACCCAGTGGAGCCCTGGCGTAACGCATGAACACAACGCACCTCATGCACATAACGCATGAACACAACGCACCGCATGCACGTAACGCATGAACACAACGCACCTCATGCACATAACGCATGAACACAACGCACCTCATGCACGTAACGCATGAACACAACGCACCTCATGCACGTAACGCATGAACACAACGCACCTCATGCACATAACGCATGAACACAACGCACCTCATGCACATAACGCATGAACACAACGCACCGCATGCACGTAACGCATGAACACAACGCACCTCATGCACATAACGCATGAACACAACGCACCTCATGCACGTAACGCATGAACACAACGCACCGCATGCACGTAACGCATGAACACAACGCACCGCATGCACGTAACGCATGAACACAACGCACCGCATGCACATAACGCATGAACACAACGCACCTCATGCACATAACGCATGAACACAACGCACCTCATGCACGTAACGCATGAACACAACGCACCTCATGCACATAACGCATGAACACAACGCACCTCATGCACGTAACGCATGAACACAACGCACCGCATGCACATAACGCATGAACACAACGCACCTCATGCACGTAACGCATGAACACAACGCACCTCATGCACGTAACGCATGAACACAACGCACCTCATGCACATAACGCATGGACACAACGCACCTCATGCACGTAACGCATGAACACAACGCACCTCATGCACATAACGCATGAACACAACGCACCTCATGCACATAACGCATGGACACAACGCACCTCATGCACATAACGCATGAACACAACGCACCTCATGCACGTAACGCATGGACACAACGCACCTCATGCACATAACGCATGAACACAACGCACCTCATGCACATAACGCATGGACACAACGCACCTCATGCACATAACGCATGAACACAACGCACCTCATGCACATAACGCATGAACACAACGCACCTCATGCACATAACGCATGGACACAACGCACCGCATGCACGTAACGCATGAACACAAAGCACCTCATGCACATAACGCATGAACACAACGCATGAACACAATGCACCTCATGCACATAACGCATGAACACAACGCATGAACACAACGCACCTCATGCACGTAACGCATGAACACAACGCACCTCATGCACGTAATGCATGGACACAACGCACCTCATGCACGTAACGCATGAACACAACGCACCTCATGCACGTAACGCATGAACACAACGCACCTCATGCACATAACGCATGAACACAACGCACCTCATGCACGTAACGCATGAACACAACGCACCTCATGCACGTAACGCATGAACACAACGCACCTCATGCACATAACGCATGAACACAACGCACCTCATGCACGTAACGCATGAACACAACGCACCTCATGCACATAACGCATGAACACAACGCACCTCATGCACGTAACGCATGGACACAACGCACCTCATGCACATAACGCATGAACACAACGCACCTCATGCACGTAACGCATGAACACAACGCACCTCATGCACATAACGCATGGACACAACGCACCTCATGCACATAACGCATGAACACAACGCACCTCATGCACGTAACGCATGAACACAACGCACCTCATGCACATAACGCATGAACACAACGCACCTCATGCACATAACGCATGAACACAACGCACCTCATGCACGTAACGCATGAACACAACGCACCTCATGCACGTAACGCATGGACACAACGCACCTCATGCACATAACGCATGAACACAACTCACCGCATGCACATAACGCATGGACACAACGCACCTCATGCACATAACGCATGAACACAACTCACCGCATGCACATAACGCATGAACACAACGCACCTCATGCACATAACGCATGAACACAACGCACCTCATGCAGATAACGCAAGAACACAACGCACCGCATGCACGTAACGCATGAACACAACGCACCGCATGCACGTAACGCATGAACACAACGCACCTCATGCACGTAACGCATGAACACAACGCACCTCATGCACATAACGCATGAACACAACGCACCTCATGCACATAACGCATGAACACAACGCACCTCATGCACATAACGCACCTCATGCACATAACGCATGAACACAACGCAACGCATGAACACAACGCACCTCATGCACGTAATGCATGAACACAACGCACCTCATGCACGTAACGCATGAACACAACGCAACGCATGAACACAACGCACCTCATGCACGTAACGCATGAACACAACGCACCTCATGCACATAACGCATGAACACAACGCAACGCATGAACACAACGCAACGCATGAACACAACGCACCTCATGCACGTAACGCATGAACACAACGCAACGCATGAACACAACGCACCTCATGCACGTAACGCATGAACACAACGCACCTCATGCACGTAACGCATGAACACAACGCACCTCATGCACATAACGCATGAACACAATGCACCTCATGCACATAACGCATGAACACAACGCAACGCATGAACACAACGCACCTCATGCACGTAACGCATGAACACAACGCACCTCATGCACATAACGCATGAACACAACGCACCTCATGCACGTAACGCATGAACACAACGCACCTCATGCACGTAACGCATGAACACAACGCACCTCATGCACGTAACGCATGAACACAACGCACCTCATGCACATAATGCATGAACACAACGCAACGCATGAACACAACGCATGAACACAACGCAACGCATGAACACAATGCACCTCATGCACGCAACGCATGAACACAACGCAACGCATGAACGTAACGCATGAACACAACGCACCTCATGCACATAATGCATGAACACAACGCAACGCATGAACACAACGCATGAACACAACGCACCTCATGCACATAATGCATGAACACAACGCAACGCATGAACGTAACGCATGAACACAACGCACCTCATGCACATAATGCATGAACACAACGCAACGCATGAACGTAACGCATGAACACAACGCAACGCATGAACACAACGCAACGCATGAACGTAACGCAACGCATGAACGTAACGCATGAACACAACGCACCTCATGCACATAATGCATGAACACAACGCACCTCATGCACGTAACGCATGAACACAACGCAACGCATGAACACAACGCAACGCATGAACGTAACGCATGAACACAACGCACCTCATGCACATAATGCATGAACACAACGCAACGCATGAACACAACGCATGAACACAACGCACCTCATGCACATAATGCATGAACACAACGCAACGCATGAACACAACGCATGAACACAACGCACCTCATGCACATAATGCATGAACACAACGCAACGCATGAACGTAACGCATGAACACAACGCAACGCATGAACACAACGCAACGCATGAACGTAACGCAACGCATGAACACAACGCACCTCATGCACGTAACGCATGAACGCAACGCAACGCATGAACACAACGCAACGCATGAACGTAACGCATGAACACAACGCAACGCATGAACACAACGCAACGCATGAACGTAACGCATGAACGCAACGCAACGCATGAACACAACGCAACGCATGAACGTAACGCATGAACACAACGCAACGCATGAACGTAACGCATGAACACAACGCACCGCATGCACATAACGCATGAACACAACGCACCTCATGCACATAACGCACCTCATGCACGTAACGCATGAACACAACGCAACGCATGAACGTAACGCATGAACACAACGCACCTCATGCACATAACGCATGAATGCAACGCAACGCATGCACGCAACGCATGAACACAACGCAACGCATGAACGTAACGCATGAACACAATGCACCTCATGCACATAACGCATGAACGCAACGCAACGCATGCACGCAACGCATGAACACAACGCAACGCATGAACGTAACGCATGAACACAACTCACCGCATGCACGTAACGCATGAACACAACGCACCGCATGCACATAACGCATGAACACAATGCACCTCATGCACATAACGCATGAACACAACTCACCGCATGCACGTAACGCATGAACACAACGCAACGCAAATCCTGTCAGGATTTAGAAGCTATTTTGTAGAATAGAGTTCAGTTCTAAATGGGCTAAGGTGTTATTCTGCCTGTGGCCACTAGGGGGACATAGCAGCGCTGTACATCAAGGTCGGGGTGAAGAACATCGGGACGGTGTTCCTCCACACGGACGCTCAGATCCCAGACGAACGTTTCCTCGTCCTCATCAACGACATGCTGGCCTCAGGTTTGGTTACAATACATCTCCCATAGGTCAGAGGGACAGACTCCATCTCCCAGAGGTCTACAGGGCATTGTAACAGGGACAGACTCCATCTCCCAGGGGTCTACAGGGCATTGTAACAGGGATAGACTCCATCTCCCAGAGGTCTATAGTGCATTGTAACAGGGACAGACTCCATCTCCCAGAGGTCTATAGTGCATTGTAACAGGGACAGACTCCATCTTCCAGGGGTCTACAGGGCATTGTAACAGGGACAGACTCCATCTCCCAGAGGTCTATAGTGCATTGTAACAGGGACAGACTCCATCTTCCAGGGGTCTACAGGGCATTGTAACAGGGATAGACTCCATCTCCCAGAGGTCTATAGTGCATTGTAACAGGGACAGACTCCATCTTCCAGGGGTCTACAGGGCATTGTAACAGGGACAGACTCCATCTCCCAGAGGGACAGCCTCCATCTCCCAGAGGTCTACAGGGCATTGTAACAGGGACAGACTCCATCTTCCAGGGGTCTACAGGGCATTGTAACAGGGACAGACTCCATCTCCCAGAGGGACAGACTCCATCTCCCAGAGGGACAGCCTCCATCTCCCAGAGGTCTACAGGGCATTGTAACAGGGACAGACTCCATCTCCCAGGGGTCTACAGGGCATTGTAACAGGGACAGACTCCATCTCCCAGAGTGACAGACTCCATCTCCCAGAGGGACAGACTCCATCTCCCAGAGGGACAGACTCCATCTCCCAGAGGGACAGACTCCATCTCCCAGAGGTCTATAGGGCATTGTAACAGGGACAGACTCCATCTCCCAGGGGTCTATAGGGCATTGTAACAGGGACAGACTCCATCTCCCAGAGGTCTATAGGGCATTGTAACAGGGACAGACTCCATCTCCCAGAGGTCTATAGGGCATTGTAACAGGGACAGACTCCATCTCCCAGAGGTCTATAGGGCATTGTAACAGGGACAGACTCCATCTCCCAGAGGTCTATAGTGCATTGTAACGGACACAGACTCCATCTCCCAGGGGTCTACAGGTCATTGTAACGGACACAGACTCCATCTCCCAGGGGTCTACAGGTCATTGTAACAGGGACAGACTCCATCTCCCAGAGGTCTATAGGGCATTGTAACAGGGACAGACTCCATCTCCCAGGGGTCTATAGTGCATTGTAACAGAGACAGACTCCATCTCCCAGGGGTCTATAGGGCATTGTAACAGAGACAGACTCCATCTCCCAGAGGTCTATAGGGCATTGTAACAGGGACAGACTCCATCTCCCAGGGGTCTATAGGGCATTGTAACAGAGACAGACTCCATCTCCCAGAGGTCTATAGTGCATTGTAACAGGGACAGACTCCATCTCCCAGAGGTCTATAGTGCATTGTAACAGGGACAGACTCCATCTCCCAGGGGTCTATAGGGCATTGTAACAGAGACAGACTCCATCTCCCAGAGGTCTAGCACATTGTAACAGGGACAGACTCCATCTCCCAGAGGTCTAGTGCATTGTAACAGGGACAGACTCCATCTCCCAGGGGTCTATAGTGCATTGTAACAGGGACAGACTCCATCTCCCAGAGGTCTATAGGGCATTGTAACAGGGACAGACTCCATCTCCCAGAGGTCTATAGGGCATTGTAACAGGGACAGACTCCATCTCCCAGGGGTCTATAGGGCATTGTAACAGGGACAGACTCCATCTCCCAGGGGTCTATAGTGCATTGTAACAGAGACAGACTCCATCTCCCAGAGGTCTACAGGGCATTGTAACAGGGACAGACTCCATCTCCCAGGGGTCTACAGGGCATTGTAACAGGGATAGACTCCATCTCCCAGAGGTCTATAGTGCATTGTAACAGGGACAGACTCCATCTCCCAGAGGTCTATAGTGCATTGTAACAGAGACAGACTCCATCTCCCAGAGGTCTATAGTGCATTGTAACAGGGACAGACTCCATCTTCCAGGGGTCTACAGGGCATTGTAACAGTGACAGACTCCATCTCCCAGAGGGACAGCCTCCATCTCCCAGAGGTCTACAGGGCATTGTAACAGGGACAGACTCCATCTCCCAGAGTGACAGACTCCATCTCCCAGAGGGACAGACTCCATCTCCCAGAGGGACAGACTCCATCTCCCAGAGGGACAGACTCCATCTCCCAGAGGTCTATAGGGCATTGCAACAGGGACAGACTCCATCTCCCAGGGGTCTATAGGGCATTGTAACAGGGACAGACTCCATCTCCCAGAGGTCTTTAGGGCATTGTAACGGACACAGACTCCATCTCCCAGGGGTCTACAGGTCATTGTAACAGGGACAGACTCCATCTCCCAGAGGTCTATAGGGCATTGTAACAGGGACAGACTCCATCTCCCAGAGGTCTATAGGGCATTGTAACAGGGACAGACTCCATCTCCCAGAGGTCTATAGGGCATTGTAACAGGGACAGACTCCATCTCCCAGAGGTCTATAGGGCATTGTAACAGAGACAGACTCCATCTCCCAGGGGTCTATAGGGCATTGTAACAGAGACAGACTCCATCTCCCAGAGGTCCATAGGGCATTGTAACAGGGACAGACTCCATCTCCCAGGGGTCTATAGGGCATTGTAACAGAGACAGACTCCATCTCCCAGAGGTCTATAGTGCATTGTAACAGGGACAGACTCCATCTCCCAGAGGTCTATAGTGCATTGTAACAGGGACAGACTCCATCTCCCAGGGGTCTACAGGGCATTGTAACAGGGACAGACTCCATCTCCCAGGGGTCTACAGGGCATTGTAACAGGGACAGACTCCATCTCCCAGGGGTCTATAGGGCATTGTAACAGAGACAGACTCCATCTCCCAGAGGTCTAGCACATTGTAACAGGGACAGACTCCATCTCCCAGAGGTCTAGTGCATTGTAACAGGGACAGACTCCATCTCCCAGGGGTCTATAGTGCATTGTAACAGGGACAGACTCCATCTCCCAGAGGTCTATAGTGCATTGTAACAGGGACAGACTCCATCTCCCAGAGGTCTATAGTGCATTGTAACGGGGACAGACTCCATCTCCCAGGGGTCTATAGTGCATTGTAACAGGGACAGACTCCATCTCCCAGAGGTCTATAGGGCATTGTAACAGGGACAGACTCCATCTCCCAGAGGTCTATAGTGCATTGTAACAGGGACAGACTCCATCTCCCAGGGGTCTATAGGGCATTGTAACAGGGACAGACTCCATCTCCCAGAGGTCTATAGTGCATTGTAACGGGGACAGACTCCATCTCCCAGGGGTCTTTAGGGCATTGTAACAGGGACAGACTCCATCTCCCAGAGGTCTATAGGGCATTGTAACGGACACAGACTCCATCTCCCAGGGGTCTACAGGTCATTGTAACAGGGACAGACTCCATCTCCCAGAGGTCTATAGGGCATTGTAACAGGGACAGACTCCATCTCCCAGAGGTCTATAGGGCATTGTAACAGGGACAGACTCCATCTCCCAGAGGTCTATAGGGCATTGTAACAGGGACAGACTCCATCTCCCAGGGGTCTATAGGGCATTGTAACGGGGACAGACTCCATCTCCCAGAGGTCTATAGTGCATTGTAACAGGGACAGACTCCATCTCCCAGGGGTCTATAGGGCATTGTAACAGGGACAGACTCCATCTCCCAGAGGTCTATAGTGCATTGTAACAGGGACAGACTCCATCTCCCAGGGGTCTATAGGGCATTGTAACAGGGACAGACTCCATCTCCCAGAGGTCTATAGGGCATTGTAACAGGGACAGACTCCATCTCCCAGAGGTCTATAGGGCATTGTAACAGAGACAGACTCCATCTCCCAGAGGTCTATAGTGCATTGTAACAGGGACAGACTCCATCTCCCAGGGGTCTATAGGGCATTGTAACAGAGACAGACTCCATCTCCCAGAGGTCTAGCACATTGTAACAGGGACAGACTCCATCTCCCAGAGGTCTATAGGGCATTGTAACAGGGACAGACTCCATCTCCCAGAGGTCTATAGGGCATTGTAACAGAGACAGACTCCATCTCCCAGAGGTCTATAGTGCATTGTAACAGGGACAGACTCCATCTCCCAGGGGTCTACAGGGCATTGTAACAGAGACAGACTCCATCTCCCAGAGGTCTATAGTGCATTGTAACAGGGACAGACTCCATCTCCCAGGGGTCTATAGGGCATTGTAACAGAGACAGACTCCATCTCCCAGAGGTCTATAGTGCATTGTAACAGGGACAGACTCCATCTCCCAGGGGTCTATAGGGCATTGTAACAGGGACAGACTCCATCTCCCAGAGGTCTATAGGGCATTGTAACAGGGACAGACTCCATCTCCCAGAGGTCTATAGGGCATTGTAACAGGGACAGACTCCATCTCCCAGGGGTCTATAGGGCATTGTAACGGGGACAGACTCCATCTCCCAGAGGTCTATAGTGCATTGTAACAGGGACAGACTCCATCTCCCAGGGGTCTATAGGGCATTGTAACAGGGACAGACTCCATCTCCCAGAGGTCTATAGTGCATTGTAACAGGGACAGACTCCATCTCCCAGGGGTCTATAGGGCATTGTAACAGGGACAGACTCCATCTCCCAGAGGTCTATAGGGCATTGTAACAGGGACAGACTCCATCTCCCAGAGGTCTATAGGGCATTGTAACAGAGACAGACTCCATCTCCCAGAGGTCTATAGTGCATTGTAACAGGGACAGACTCCATCTCCCAGGGGTCTATAGGGCATTGTAACAGAGACAGACTCCATCTCCCAGAGGTCTAGCACATTGTAACAGGGACAGACTCCATCTCCCAGAGGTCTAGTGCATTGTAACAGGGACAGACTCCATCTCCCAGGGGTCTATAGTGCATTGTAACAGGGACAGACTCCATCTCCCAGAGGTCTATAGGGCATTGTAACAGGGACAGACTCCATCTCCCAGAGGTCTATAGGGCATTGTAACAGAGACAGACTCCATCTCCCAGAGGTCTATAGTGCATTGTAACAGAGACAGACTCCATCTCCCAGAGGTCTATAGTGCATTGTAACAGGGACAGACTCCATCTCCCAGAGGTCTATAGCGCATTGTAACAGGGACAGACTCCATCTCCCAGGGGTCTATAGGGCATTGTAACAGGGACAGACTCCATCTCCCAGGGGTCTATAGTGCATTGTAACAGGGACAGACTCCATCTCCCAGGGGTCTATAGTGCATTGTAACAGGGACAGACTCCATCTCCCAGGGGTCTATAGTGCATTGTAACAGGGACAGACTCCATCTCCCAGAGGTCTATAGTGCATTGTAACAGGGACAGACTCCATCTCCCAGGGGTCTATAGGGCATTGTAACAGGGACAGACTCCATCTCCCAGAGGTCTATAGTGCATTGTAACAGGGACAGACTCCATCTCCCAGAGGTCTATAGGGCATTGTAACAGGGACAGACTCCATCTCCCAGAGGTCTATAGTGCATTGTAACAGGGACAGACTCCATCTCCCAGGGGTCTATAGGGCATTGTAACAGGGACAGACTCCATCTCCCAGGGGTCTATAGTGCATTGTAACAGGGACAGACTATCTCCCAGGGGTCTATAGTGCATTGTAACAGGGACAGACTCCATCTCCCAGAGGTCTATAGTGCATTGTAACAGGGACAGACTCCATCTCCCAGAGGTCTATAGTGCATTGTAACAGGGACAGACTCCATCTCCCAGAGGTCTATAGTGCATTGTAACAGGGACAGACTCCATCTCCCAGGGGTCTATAGTGCATTGTAACAGGGACAGACTCCATCTCCCAGAGAGACGCTGCGACACGTTGTGAGCTTGTAGATCTGCTATTTCCAGGGTGAAACCCAGCAGTCTTTATCTACTGGAGATGCAGGTGTAACGACATGGATTTCTAAACCAATTAGTTCAACACAAAATGCTATATTCCAAATTCAGGCGACTTTGGGAATGGAGTGGCATGGAGAGGAGAGGAGAGGAGAGGAGACAGTGTAATCTAACAGTGGAGAGGAGAGAGAGGCTGCTGAAAGTTGGGGTACCATAAACATCCAATATAAGGCAACCTTTCCAAAATGTCATTATGCTTTAAGTAGCATGTGACATGTCAAAGTAGGGAAAACACTCATTGGGCAAAATAGCACTTGCCCAAATGTGCCCAAATGTGCTGACCTCATCACATTTGTGCTGACCTCATCACATTTGTGCTGACCTCATCACATTTGTGATGACGGCTATATGGCCATTTTTAGGCGAAGGAGTGTTTTTTTGTGTAAAACTAGTGCTTGCAATGGATTCAGCATCATGAAAGCCCCCTAGTTTGTGTCACATGCTACTACTTAAAGTATAATGACATTTGGAAAATGTTTATATATGTTGGTAATGGTAGCCCAACTTTCAGCAGCTGTCACAAAGTTTCTCAAGGGAGTTGGGTTGGAACACATTTATATGTGATAGTAGACACCTTTATGAACACATCTGTGAAGAAAGCTAGTGGTAAGCATTTATTTTGCAGATTTGCCACACCTTTAGCTACTTTTCCCTTATTAAAACAGTTTGACTGCCGGGAATTGTTTAATCCAGGTTACTGGCGCTGCTATTGACGACATTCCCGCCTTTTGTTTGTGTTTATGTGTGTTTAATCCGCCGCATTGTAATAAATAAAAATAAACTCCGTCTTCGTCGCAGAGATAGAGACTAGATGGTTTTGTTTTGATGACGAAACCGGAAATCAACACATTCTGTGGGCTGCTAGGGCTTCTGGGAAATTGAGGCCAATGCAAAGGAACGTGGTACAACTCCTCATGGAGAAGCGTCTTGTGCTGCGATCGCACCACCCGCCATCTTGGCGGGTGGTGCGATCGGATCATAACAAACGGAGGAACCTTTTTTCGCCGGATTTTCACGGATCAAAAGCCCAAATAATTCAGCGTATGCTCTAAAGGTAATACAATACAATCTCGGCAGCGTAGGATATTTGATTAAAATGCGGGTTACGCGTTTTAATCAGTCAAACTGTTTTAACAGGGGACATCCCGGACCTGTTCAGCGAGGAGGAGCTGGACATGATCAAGAAGTCGGTGCGCGTGGAGCTCAGAGCGTTGGGCCAGGACGACTCCAAGGACTCCTGCTGGGCCTTCTTCATCCAGAGGATACGACGACAGCTCAAGGTCTGGACCTCTCCTCTCCTCTCCTCTCCTCTCCTCTCCTCTCCTCTCCTCTCCTCTCCTCTCCTCTCCTCTCCTCTCCTCTCCTCTCCTCTCCTCTCCTCTCCTCTCCTCTGCTAGATCCTCTCCTCTCCTCTCCTCTCCTCTCCTCTCCTCTCCTCTCCTCTCCTCTCCTCTCCTCTCCTCTCCTCTCCTCTCCTCTCCTCTCCTCTCCTCTCCTCTCCTCTCCTCTCCTCTCCTCTCCTCTCCTCTCCTCTCCTCTCCTCTCCTCTCCTCTCCTCTCCCCACAATGTCAATTATCAAACTATGTCTATTATCTGGGGAAATGGATGTAACCCCATATGATGATTAATCTAAAATAGAACATCTAGGTATGGGGTTATACTTATTCATGTTCAGCTGATATCTGTGAGCTTGTAGATCAGCTGTGTATGTTGAATTGCTTCTCTGTGGGTGGTAGGATCCTCTCCTATAAAGGGGAGACTGCAGGCAGAGCTAGTCAGTGATGCTCGGGGCAGGCCTCATGCTGACAGCCCAGTGAGAGAGCTGCTATAGGGCCCGTGTCATGGGCATATAGCCTAGAGCAGTTTGGTTATTTTTCCTTTTCCCTACGTTGTGCATTTTTGAGTTCTTTGTTTTGTATTTTGGCCAGTATTATTTTTGCTGTTTGATTTTTTTTCCATTGTGAATATCTGCACTGGAGCTGGAGTTTTGGAGAAATAAAACCCACCAAAAAGCATCGCTGACTGTTTTTGGAGCCTTTGGCCCCTCGGGCAACTTTACAGGGATAGGAATGCACTGCTCCCGTGCTTGCGGTCTATGTTTAGGTTAGAGATAGGGATAGGGATAGTAATGTTATGTTATAGGTTAGAGAGAGGGATAGTAACATTCTGACTCATGACACGGCACCATTTCCGAGTCCTCACGTGATGGTCTCCCTCGCCTCCTCCCGACCACTAGGTGATGCTGTGTTTCTCCCCGGTGGGATTCACCCTGCGGACGAGAGCCCGTAAGTTCCCGGCCCTGGTGAACTGCACGGCCATCAACTGGTTCCACCCCTGGCCTCAGTCTGCCCTGCAGTCTGTCAGCTCCACCTTCATAGACAAGATCCCAGGACTGGAGGTATGAGGGGAATAATACTAATACTAATAATAACTAGAACTGCACTCTAATCCTGGTCTCTATACTGCCTCCCCCTGGCCAGCCGGGGCGCCTGATGGAGGGGAAAGGAACTGGTCTCTATACTGCCTCCCCCTGGCCAGCCGGGGCGCCTGATGGAGGGGAAAGGAACTGGTCTCTATACTGCCTCCCCCTGGCCAGCCGGGGCGCCTGATGGAGGGGAAAGGAACTGGTCTCTATACTGCCTCCCCCTGGCCAGCCGGGGCGCCTGATGGAGGGGAAAGGAACTGGTCTCTATACTGCCTCCCCCTGGCCAGCCGGGGCGCCTGATGGAGGGGAAAGGAACTGGTCTCTATACTGCCTCCCCCTGGCCAGCCGGGGCGCCTGATGGAGGGGAAAGGAACTGGTCTCTATACTGCCTCCCCCTGGCCAGCCGGGGCGCCTGATGGCTTATAGTAACATGTGACTTATTTCGTCCAATCACAGCCTCACATCCGCGCCTCCATCAGCGAGTTCATCTCCTACGCACACACCAGTGTCAACGAGGTAAACATTATGCTAATGAGGTAAACATTATGCTAATGAGATGTTCATGAGCAGTGTTGGGTGTAACGGCGCTATTAATAACTCCGTTATGTACTTACAAAAAGTAACGATGCCCAACACTGTCAATGAGGTATATGATCATTTTTACCGTTAATTATTGTTGCCAGGTCAGTGTGAAGCACCAGCAGAACGAGAAACATTTCAACTACACCTTAATGAACTACTACTACTAATAATAATAACAATAACGTTGCCAGGTCAGTGTGAAGCACCAGCAGAACGAGAAACATTTCAACTACACCTTAATTAACTACTACTGAAGTAAATTTCATACTTCAGTACACTAACTAAAACTTAGACAAAATAGGCAAAAAAGGCTGAATGAGATTCTTCCCTAAATAGCAAACTGCAGGAAAATGTACCAAGGCATCTCAGACGATCGGATGGAAAAACACGCAGACAGAGATGAGCTTGTATTTATTGCAGACCAAGACCCAGAACAGCAGAGCTTCCCCGTAGGCCCTTGTCCTGCCCACGGGAGCATAACAACAGACTGACCGTGCGGTCAGCCTGCAAAACAAGACCCCCTAACATTGTATTTCCAGGACATTATATACAGAGTTCCATCAAACAGAGGAGTTTCTGGGTGTTGGTTGATTTTACATACATAGAAATCGCAGATGCATACATAATCAAGTGACCTTTTGTTGAGACAATAGTATGTAGATCAACCACTTGCATAATAGCAGACAGACTCCAACATTGACTTTAGCACAGAGTACCATTTTGGTCATAAACCTGCATGATATAGTATACAAATTATTGTTCAATATACGACACTACTACTACTAATAATAACAATAACGTTGCCAGGTCAGCGTGAAGTACCAGCAGAACGAGAAACACTTCAACTACACGACGCCAAAGAGCTTCCTGGAGTTCATGAAGCTCTACGGCAACCTGCTGGCGACGCAGCGCACCGAGCTGACCAATAAGATGGAGAGGCTGGAGAACGGCCTGCTCAAACTGCAGACCACCGCCTCACAGGTCGGTGACCCCCGACCTTTAACCCTGAAACCACTGGTTGGCTGGTTGATTGATTGATTGATTGATTGATTGATTGATTGATTGATTGATTGATTGATTCAATTCAAACACAGACCTCCTGAAATCCCAGTTATCTGTTTGTCATATCCGTTCACAAACATATATTTTAAAATATGCTTAGACGATTTCTACTGTAAAGACGAAACGGCCAGGCTCCACTTCCACTTTATATTTTACTCATGATCAGAGCTTCCGTTGCTCCAGACTGTACGACGGAAGCATTTATATTTGACTCGTGATCAGAGCTTCCGTTGCTCCAGACTGTACGACGGAAGCATTTATATTTTACTCGTGATCAGAGCTTCCGTTGCTCCAGACTGTATGACGGAAGCATTTATATTTAACTCATTATCAGAGCTTCCGTTGCTCCAGACTGTACGACGGAAGCATTTATATTTTACTCGTGATCAGAGCTTCCGTTGCTCCAGACTGTACGACGGAAGCATTTATATTTTACTCGTGATCAGAGCTTCCGTTGCTCCAGACTGTATGACGGAAGCATTTATATTTAACTCATGATCAGAGCTTCCGTTGCTCCAGACTGTACGACGGAAGCATTTATATTTTACTCGTGATCAGAGCTTCCGTTGCTCCAGACTGTACGACGGAAGCATTTATATTTTACTCATGATCAGAGCTTCCGTTGCTCCAGACTGTACGACGGAAGCATTCATATTTTACTCGTGATCAGAGCTTCCGTTGCTCCAGACTGTACGACGGAAGCATTTATATTTTACTCATGATCAGAGCTTCCGTTGCCCCAGACTGTACGACGGAAGCATTTATATTTTACTCATGATCAGAGCTTCCGTTGCTCCAGACTGTACGACGGAAGCATTTATATTTTACTCATGATCAGAGCTTCCGTTGCTCCAGACTGTACGACGGAAGCATTTATATTTTACTCATGATCAGAGCTTCCATTGCTCCAGACTGTACGACGGAAGCATTTATATTTTACTCTTGATCAGAGCTTCCGTTGCTCCAGACTGTATGACGGAAGCATTTATATTTTACTCTTGATCAGAGCTTCCGTTGCTCCAGACTGTATGACGGAAGCATTTATATTTTACTCATGATCAGAGCTTCCGTTGCTCCAGACTGTACGACGGAAGCATTTATATTTTACTCTTGATCAGAGCTTCCGTTGCTCCAGACTGTATGACGGAAGCATTTATATTTTACTCTTGATCAGAGCTTCCGTTGCTCCAGACTGTACGACGGAAGCATTTATATTTTACTCTTGATCAGAGCTTCCGTTGCTCCAGACTGTACGACGGAAGCATTTATATTTTACTCATGATCAGAGCTTCCGTTGCTCCAGACTGTACGACGGAAGCATTTGAAACATTGCGAGAGGCAACTGTTCCAACAGGTGTAGCGCCACACGAAGTAGTAATACCTCTCTGTCTCCACCAGGTGGAGGACCTGAAAGCTAAGCTAGCGCTCCAGGAAGTGGAGCTGTGGCAGAGGAACTCGGACACGGAGGCTCTGATCGCGAAGATCGGACAACAGACCGACAAACTGAACCAGGAGAGAGCTGTGGCCGACGCCGAGGAGCAGAGGGTGGGTCTGTTGGTTCTGGCACCCAGTGTTTAACCCGTTTTGGTGTTAGCATTATGCTGTGCTTTAGCTATTGAAAAATAGCAGATCTACAAGCTCGTAGCGCGCCACCGAGTGGCGCACTATGAGCTTGTAGGTCTGCTATTTTTGAAAAAATCGAAGAACGACTGACATAGAAACATAGCTTTTTCAGATAACTGTCAGGATGTAGAAGACATTTATAGAATCTGATCTCAGGTCAGAATGGGTTAAAGTAACTAAGTACTTTTACTTTTAAGTTCTGTACCTTAAGTACAATTTTGAGGTATTTGTACTTTACATGAGTATTTCCAGTACTTTTTACTTCTACTCCACCATACATCTCGGAGCCAAAATTTGTACTTTTACTACTTTTGTACTTTTATTATTTGAAAAGAAATAGTTAGTTTGGCGTTTTTAATTATTTTGATTAGAAAACATACATTAACCACTTCGACCCTTTATACATTTCGGCCGTTTGAAAATAGCCGATCCAAAAGCTCACGATGCGTCGCATCGACTCTGTGCACATTTTGAACTATGATTGGTCCAGGTTGCATGCAGCCATGTGATCTGGCATCGCTGTGTTGTGATTGGCCCAGGTGGCAGCCATCCAATCGGAGGTGACCAAGCAGCAGAAGGGGAGCGAGGACGACCTGGCGAAGGCGGAGCCTGCTCTACAGGCCGCGGACGTCGCCCTGAACACGCTGAACAGAGTACGCACACGCACACACACACACACACACACACACACACACACACACACACACACACACACACACACACACACGTTACTATTTCTCTGTATGTGATGTATTACCATGTGTTGTTCTTGTTTACTGTGAATCACTCTGGATTATAAGAGCGTCTGATAAATCACTGCACCATTGAACACACCCGTGTGTGTGTGTGTGTGTGTGTGTGTGTGTGTGTGCGTGTGTGTGTGTGTGTGGGCGTGGGTGTGTGCGTGTGTGTGCGTGCGTGTGTCTCCAGATGAACCTCACAGAGCTCCGGACCTTCCCCAACCCTCCCTCCATCGTGGCTAACGTCTCTCTCTCTCTCTCTCTCTCTCTCTGTGTGTGTGTGTGTGTGTGTGTGTGTGTGTGTGTGTGTGTGTGTGTGTGTGTGTGTGTGTGTGTGTGTGTGTGTGTGTGTGTGTGTGTGTGTGTGTGTGTGTGTGTGTGTGTGTGTGTGTGTGTGTGTGTGTGTGTGTGTGTGTGTGTGTGTGTGTGTGTGTGTGTGTGTGTGTGTGTGTGTCAGATGAACCTCACAGAGCTCCGGACCTTCCCCAACCCTCCCTCCATCGTGGCCAACGTCTCGGCGGCCGTCCTGGTTCTCATGTCTCCCCCGGGGAAGATCCCCAAAGACCGCAGCTGGAAGGCCGCCAAGATGGTGATGAGCAAGGTGACCCCTGACCCCTCGTATAACCCCGGCTTGACCCCCTGACCCCTAAACCCAACCCCTTAACCCATTCTGACCTGAGATCAGATTCATACGAGGTTTCCACTGGACACACACTGGTCTGATGAACCCATTCTGACCCGAGATCAGATTCTAGAAATGTCAGTCGTTCTTCGATTTAAAAGAAATAGCAGACCTAGAAGCTCGTAGCGCGCCACTCGGTGGCGCGCTATGAGCTTGTAGACCTGCTATTTTTCAATAGCTAAAGCATAACATGATGCTGACACCAAAATGGGTTCCCGTTCCAGAATGGGTTAAAGAGGGAGTGCCACCATGTTTGTAGTTTTCCAGCCTGCCCACAGATTAGGGGGTCAGCCCGGCTAAACCCTATCTCTGCTGGTGACCTTCGATAAGGAGCACATCCCCCGACCCTGACCTTTAACCTTTGACCTCTTGACCTCTAGGTGGACGAGTTCCTCCAGAACCTGGTGACCTTCGACAAGGAGCACATCCCCGAGGCGACGGTGCGCTGCGTCAGAGACGAGTACCTCAGCGACCCCGAGTTCAACCCCGAGTTTGTGCGGCACAAGTCGTCGGCCGCGGCCGGCCTCTGTGCCTGGGTCATCAACATGATACGCTTCCACGAGGTGGGCGCGCGCACGCACGCAACGCACACACGCAGGCACGCTGTCACACACACATATTAGGTTGAAAATAGTTGTTCCTATTCCGTCCTCACACTTGCGTTGTCTGTGCAAAGCTAGACAGATAGCGTGTACAACTCCAAATAATAAAGACGTTTCTTGGCCCAGGCCGTGGCGTAACGGTCTGGGCACCGGACTGGTGATCCAGTCGCAGTGTGCCGCGGGTTCGACTCCCGGACCCGACACGGCCTTTACCGCATGTCATCCCCCCATCTCTCTCCCGTTTCCTGTCAGCCTACTATCTGTCCCTTAAAAAATCAATAAAAGGCGTAAGCCGCAAAAGAAAATATCTAAAAAAAATAAAAATAAAGACGTTTCTTGAGAAGAGTAATCTTTACTGTTGATTATGGACATGTGTAAGACTGTAAAACATAAACAAACAAAGACATGGGTTTTAGAAAAACACTCAAATGAAAACATGAGATACAAACATTGGGCGGCGGTGGCTCAGGGGTAGAGTGCCTGGATGGTAACCGTATAAGGTTGCCAGTTCGAACCCGGGCTCCCCCAGAGTTACTGTCGAAGTGTCCTTGAGCAAGACACTGAACCCCTAATTGCTCCCGATGTGCTAGTTGGTGCCTTGCATGGTTTCCGCTGCCATCGGTGTATGAATGTGTGTGTGAATGGGTGAATGTAATGCACAATCTCTGTAAAGCGCCTTGGATAAAGGCACTATATAAATGCACCATTTACCATTTACCAAACAAATGAACAAACTGCTACATAGTAACAATTAACCCACAACCAAACATTCTGTATTTGTTCACTATAATGAAAACATGTACACTCCTGTAGCTAACATGGTACATGATAAACTGTAGACCAACATGTAGACAACTAAATTAACTAGTTCACATTACTTCACTTACTTAGTTCACAAACCAACCACAAGGTGGTGCATATGTCTAAACTAAAGAGGTCAGCTGCAGGTTCCAGAACAGTTCCTTTAATGTGTAAACGTTGTGTTGTGTTTCTCTCCATCTCTCCTGCTGCCCTGGACAGATCTTTGTGAGTAGACGCTGCACATGCACGCAATGCACACACGCACGCACGCACACAACAACTATCACTAACTATCAAAGGGGGGGGTCCGCAATAATGAGTATCATTTTGGGGGTCCTTGGGGGAACCCCTGCCCTACACGACCGCCTGCCTCTAGAGACCCTCGGCTCCTCCACCTGCTGGCCTAATGGAGGAGTCTAAAATAATGTCAAATAAAAGACACAGTGAAGCAGCTTTCTTCTTCTAGGGGCCGACGGCCTGGAACAGACACAGTGAAGCAGCTTTCTGCTTCTAGGGGCCGACAGCGTGGAACAAACACAGTGAAGCAGATTTCTGCTTCTAGGGGCCGACGGCCTGGAACAGACACAGTGAAGCAGCTTTCTGCTTCTAGGGGCCGACGGCCTGGAACAAACACAGTGAAGCAGCTTTCTGCTTCTAGGGGCCGACGGCTTGGAACAGACACAGTGAAGCAGCTTTCTGCTTCTAGGGGCCGACGGCCTGGAACAAACACACAGTGAAGCAGCTTTCTGCTTCTAGGGGCCGACGGCCTGGAACAAACACAGTGAAGCAGATTTCTGCTTCTAGGGGCCGACGGCCTGGAACAAACACAGTGAAGCAGATTTCTGCTTCTAGGGGCCGACGGCCTGGAACAAACTACCACCAGACCTTTAAAAAAAAAAACACAGCTCAAGAACTACTTTTTCCACCTCACTGTTATTTCATATCCCTATATTTCACTGCTTTTAACAACAAAGTAGAGGCAAAGAGGATGACGCGTGTGTGTGTGATGTGTGTGTGTGTGTGTGTGTGTGTGTGTGTGTGTGTGTGTGTGTGTGTGTGTGTGTGTGTGTGTGTGTGTGTGTGTGTGTGTGTGTGTGTGCGCGTGCACGGTGCAGGTTCTGTGTGAGGTGGAGGTGAAGAGGATGAGTCTGTATCAGGCCAACGCTGCCTGGCCGAGGCCGCTGACAAACTGGACGTGATCAGGAGGAAACTCAATGTGAGACACACGCATGCACACACTCATGCACACGCACACACACACACTCACACTCATGCACACGCACAAACACACACACACACACACACACGCACATGCACACGCATGCACACACACTTTCTCTCTCTCTCTATAGTAAACATAAGGTCTCTCTCTCTCTCTCTCTCTCTCTCTCTCTCTCTCTCTCTCTATAGTAAACATAAGGTCTCTCTCTCTCTCTCTCTCTCTCTCTCTCTCTCTCTCTCTCTCTCTCTCTATAGTAAACATAAGGTCTCTCTCTCTCTCTCTCTCTCTCTCTCTCTCTCTCTATAGTAAACATAAGGTCTCTCTCTCTCTCTCTCTCTCTCTCTCTCTCTCTCTCTCTCTCTCTCTCTATAGTAAACATAAGGTCTCTCTCTCTCTCTCTCTCTCTCTCTCTCTCTCTCTCTCTATAGTAAACATAAGGTCTCTCTCTCTCTCTCTCTCTCTCTCTCTCTCTCTCTCTCTCTCTCTCTCTCTCTATAGTAAACATAAGGTCTCTCTCTCTCTCTCTCTCTCTCTCTCTCTCTCTCTCTCTCTCTCTCTATAGTAAACATAAGGTCTCTCTCTCCAGGAACTGGACGGTAGTCTGGACAGTCTGACCTCCTCCTATCAGAAGGCCATCTCGGAGAAGCTCCGCTGTCAGGAAGAGGTCAACCTCACCAACAAGACCATCGAGCTGGCCAATCGGCTGGTCAAAGGCCTGGAGGTGGGTGTGGCCTGGAGGTGGGTGTGGCCAATCGGCTGGTCAAAGGCCTAGAGGTGGGTGTGGCCTGGAGGTGGGTGTGGCCAATCGGCTGGTCAAATGCCTGGAGGTGGGTGTGGCCTAGAGGTGGGTGTGGCCTAGACGTGGGTGTGGCCTAGGAGGTGGGTGTGGCCTGGAGGTGGGTGTGGCCAATAGGCTGGTCCAGATCGATCAAATTCCAATACCCAGAATCTCGGCTACTCGCTCACTCTCACTCAGTCACTCCAGCAAGGTGGTGTTATGGTGGAATTGGTGACCTGCTGAAATATGTGACAACCGTGTAGACAATCACATAATGTAAATGTGTCCTAATGTCAATTGTTGCAGTTTGTTCATTAGCAGAGTTCAACCTAACTGTATTTAGGCCATGCATTTAAAGACTTCCATGTAATAGTTGTGTGAACAAGATGGTCACACATGTGTGTGTGGGGGGGGGGTGTGTGTGTGTGTGTGCGCGTGTGTGTGTGTGTGTGTGTGTGTGTGTGCGTGTGTGCGTGTGCGTGCCTCAGAGTGAGAACGTGCGCTGGGCCCATTCCGTGGCTCAGTACCACGAGCAGGAGGAGACGCTGTGTGGAGACCTCCTCCTGACCGCCGCCTTCATCTCCTACGCCGGGTCCTTCTCCAAGAAGTACCGCCGAGAGCTGCTGGACAACCTCTGGATGCCCTTCCTACGGAACCAGAAGGTTAGAACCCTCTAGAACCTTTAAGAGAGCTGCTGGACAACCTGTGGATGCCCTTCCTACGGAACCAGAAGGTTAGAACGCCTTTAGAACCTTTAGAGAACCTTTAAGAGAGCTGCTGGACAACCTCTGGATGCCCTTCCTACGGAACCAGAAGGTTAGAACCCTCTAGAACCTTTAAGAGAGCTGCTGGACAACCTGTGGATGCCCTTCCTACGGAACCAGAAGGTTAGAACCCTTTAGAACCTTTAAGAGAGCTGCTGGACAACCTGTGGATGCCGTTCCTACGGAACCAGAAGGTTAGAACCCTCTAGAACCTTTAAGAGAGCTGCTGGACAACCTGTGGATGCCGTTCCTACGGAACCAGAAGGTCAGAACCCTTTAGAACCTTTAGAGAACCTTTAAGAGAGCTGCTGGACAACCTGTGGATGCCGTTCCTACGGAACCAGAAGGTTAGAACCCTCTAGAACCTTTAAGAGAGCTGCTGGACAACCTGTGGATGCCGTTCCTACGGAACCAGAAGGTCAGAACCCTTTAGAACCTTTAGAGAACCTTTAAGAGAGCTGCTGGACAACCTGTGGATGCCCTTCCTACGGAACCAGAAGGTTAGAACGCCTTTAGAACCTTTAGAGAACCTTTAAGAGAGCTGCTGGACAACCTCTGGATGCCCTTCCTACGGAACCAGAAGGTTAGAACCCTCTAGAACCTTTAAGAGAGCTGCTGGACAACCTGTGGATGCCCTTCCTACGGAACCAGAAGGTTAGAACCCTTTAGAACCTTTAAGAGAGCTGCTGGACAACCTGTGGATGCCGTTCCTACGGAACCAGAAGGTTAGAACCCTCTAGAACCTTTAAGAGAGCTGCTGGACAACCTGTGGATGCCGTTCCTACGGAACCAGAAGGTCAGAACCCTTTAGAACCTTTAGAGAACCTTTAAGAGAGCTGCTGGACAACCTGTGGATGCCGTTCCTACGGAACCAGAAGGTTAGAACCCTCTAGAACCTTTAAGAGAGCTGCTGGACAACCTGTGGATGCCGTTCCTACGGAACCAGAAGGTCAGAACCCTTTAGAACCTTTAGAGAACCTTTAAGAGAGCTGCTGGACAACCTGTGGATGCCCTTCCTACGGAACCAGAAGGTTAGAACCCTCTAGAACCTTTAAGAGAGCTGCTGGACCTCCTCAGGTACCTGTCTGTCTCTCCTCAGGTACCTGTCTGTCTCTCCTCAGGTACCTGTCTCTCCTCAGGTACCTGTCTGTCTCTCCTCAGGTACCTGTCTCTCCTCATGTACCTGTCTGTCTCTCCTCAGGTACCTGTCTGTCTCTCCTCAGGTACCTGTCTGTCTCTCCTCAGGTACCTGTCTGTCTCTCCTCAGGTACCTGTCTGTCTCTCCTCAGGTACCTGTCTCTCCTCATGTACCTGTCTGTCTCTCCTCAGGTACCTGTCTGTCTCTCCTCAGGTACCTGTCTGTCTCTCCTCAGGTACCTGTCTCTCCTCATGTACCTGTCTGTCTCTCCTCAGGTACCTGTCTGTCTCTCCTCAGGTACCTGTCTGTCTCTCCTCATGTACCTGTCTCTCCTCAGGTACCTGGCTGTCTCTCCTCAGGTGCCTGTCTGTCTTTCAGCACTGCCTGTCTGTCTCTCCCCAGGTCCCTGTCTGTCTCTCAGCACTGCCTGGCTGTCTCTCCCCACGTCCCTGTCTGTCTCTCAGCGCTGCCTGTCTGTCTCTCCCCACGTCCCTGTCTGTCTCTCAGCGCTGCCTGTCTGTCTCTCAGCGCTGCCTGTCTGTCTCTCCCCAGGTACCTGTCTGTCTCTCAGCGCTGCCTGTCTGTCTCTCCCCAGGTACCTGTCTGTCTCTCCCCAGGTGCCTGTCTGTCTCTCAGCGCTGCCTGTCTGTCTCTCCCCAGGTACCTGTCTGTCTCAGCGCTGCCTGTCTGTCTCTCCCCAGGTACCTGTCTGTCTCTCAGCGCTGCCTGTCTGTCTCTCCCCAGGTACCTGTCTGTCTCTCCCCAGGTGCCTGTCTGTCTCTCAGCGCTGCCTGTCTGTCTCTCCCCAGGTACCTGTCTGTCTCAGCGCTGCCTGTCTGTCTCTCCCCAGGTACCTGTCTGTCTCTCCCCAGGTACCTGTCTGTCTCTCAGCGCTGCCTGTCTGTCTCTCCCCAGGTACCTGTCTGTCTCTCAGCGCTGCCTGTCTGTCTCTCCCCAGGTACCTGTCTGTCTCTCAGCGCTGCCTGTCTGTCTCTCCCCAGGTACCTGTCCCCATGTCCGGTGAGTGTCAGTTAGACCCGGTGTCGATGATGACAGACGACGCCACCGTGGCTCAGTGGAACAACGAGGGTCTGCCCGGAGACAAGATGTCCACTCAGAACGCCACCATCCTTATTAACTGT
Source organism: Protomyctophum parallelum (assembly GCF_964188405.1). Taxonomy (NCBI): domain Eukaryota; kingdom Metazoa; phylum Chordata; class Actinopteri; order Myctophiformes; family Myctophidae; genus Protomyctophum; species Protomyctophum parallelum. The sequence goes on from NC_139709.1 coordinate 1,689,610, forward strand.
TAGTCCTTATTCACCTTATTATATATACCTTATACACAGAGACAAGATGTCCACGCAGAACGCCACCATCCTTATTAACTGTAATTATACCTTATTCACCTTATTCACCATCCTTATTATATATACGCTACCATCCTTATTAACTGTTAGTCCTTATTCACCTTATTATATATACCTTATACACAGAGACAAGGTGTCCACTCAGAACGCTACCATCCTTATTAACTGTTAGTCCTTATTTACCTTATTCACCTCATAACACTGTGTGTGTGTGTGTGTGTGTGTGTGTGTGTGTGTGTGTGTGTGTGTGTGTGTGTGTGTGTGTGTGCGTGTGCGTGTGCGTGTGCGTGTGCGCGTGCGCGTGTGTGTGTGTGTGTGTGCGCCCCCCCAGGTGAGCGCTGGCCCCTCCTCATCGACCCTCAGCTGCAGGGCATCAAGTGGATCAAGAGTCGCTACGGCACCGATCTGAAGGTGGTCAGTCTGGGGCAGAAAGGGTGAGTCACTCTGAAGGTGGTCAGTCTGGGGCAGAAAGGGTGAGTAACTCTGAAGGTGGTCAGTCTGGGGCAGAAAGGGTGAGTAACTCTGAAGGTGGTCAGTCTGGGGCAGAAAGGGTGAGTCACTCTGAAGGTGGTCAGTCTGGGGCAGAAAGGGTGAGTCACTCTGAAGGTGGTCAGTCTGGGGCAGAAAGGGTGAGTCACTCTGAAGGTGGTCAGTCTGGGACAGAAAGGGTGAGTCACTGGTCACTATGGCAACGCTGTATGTTCTGAACAGGTATGTAGACGTCATCGAACACGTTATAACATGTTATGAACATGCTAACAGGTATGTGGACGTCATCGAACATGTTATAACATGTTCTGAACATGCTAACAGGTATGTATACGTCATTGAACATGTTATAACATGTTCTGAACATGCTAACAGGTATGTATACGTCATTGAACATCTTATAACATGTTCTGAACATGCTAACAGGTATGTAGACATCATCGAACATGTTATAACATGTTCTGAACATGCTAACAGGTATGTATACATCACTGAACATGTTATAACATGTTCTGAACATGCTAACAGGTATGTAGACGTCATCAAAGATGTTATAACATGTTCTGAACATGCTAACAGGTATGTATACGTCATTGAACATGTTATAACATGTTCTGAACATGCTAACAGGTATGTATACGTCACTGAACATGTTATAACATGTTATGAACATGCTAACAGGTATGTAGACGTCACTGAACATGTTACAACATGTTATGAACGTGCTAACAGGTATGTAGACATCATCGAACATGTAACATGTTCTGAACATGCTAACAGGTATGTGGACGTCATCGAACATGTTATAACATGTTCTGAACATGCTAACAGGTATGTAGACGTCATTGAACATGTTATAACATGTTCTGAACATGCTAACAGGTATGTAGACGTCATCGAACATGTTATAACATGTTCTGAACATGCTAACAGGTATGTAGACGTCATCGAACATGTTATAACATGTTCTGAACATGCTAACAGGTATGTGGACATCATCGAACATGTTATAACATGTTCTGAACATGCTAACATGTATGTAGACGTCACTGAACATGTTATAACATGTTCTGAACATGCTAACAGGTATGTGGACATCATCGAACACGCCGTGGTCGCGGGCGACACCGTCCTCATTGAGAACCTGGAGGAGACCTTTGACCCCGTCATAGACCCCCTGCTGGGGAGACACACCATTAAGAAGGGGAGGTAAACACACACACACACACACACAATCATACACACACACACACACACACACACACACACACACACACACACACACACACACACACACACATGCACCCATTAAGAAGGGCAGGTAAACGCACGCACATCTACACTGTAAATCCCTGGAACATGTGACCCGTTTAACCTAAACACCATGTGTGTAATAATAAAATGCCAAATGTTTATTGATGGTCATAAAATACAGTAGAACACGAGTTCACTCAAACACCTCACGAGAACACCTAGTGTTCAAATTCTAAACACCTACAATATGACTGACTTTGATTGTAAAAACAAAACACATTTATGTGTTTAAAAAGTGTTACAGGCGATTAAACATGTTTATAATCTAAACACTGTGACACGTTTAAAAAGTGTTACAAATATGTGTTTAAAACTGTTTATAACCTAAACGCTTGGGTTTAGTGTGTAGCCTCTACGACCTTACAGGCGTATGCAAAGGCTCAACTGATGTAACTAAGGGCACTTTCACACCGGACATGTTTGGTTGGTTTAAAACGAATGAGGTTCACATGCGCAAAAATAACCGATGTACAAGTTATCAACACGGAATGGTATCTACGGTATGGTACACGATGTATGCTTGTAGATCTGTTTTTTTAAGCATGCGCCGCCGCCACCACGCAAAGTTATGACGAATTATTCATGTCATGTATATTCATGTCCTTAAAGCTACATAAAGGTTATATTCATGTCCTTAAAGCTACATAAAGGTTATATTCATGTCCTTAAAGCTACATAAAGGTGATATCCCTGTCCTTAAAGCTACATAAAGGTTATATTCATGTCCTTAAAGCTACATAAAGGTGATATTAATGTCCTTAAAGCTACATAAAGGTTATATTCATGTCCTTAAAGCTACATAAAGGTGATATTCATGTCCTTAAAGCTACATAAAGGTTATATTCATGTCCTTAAAGCTACATAAAGGTTATATTCATGTCCTTAAAGCTACATAAAGGTTATATTCATGTCCTTAAAGCTACATAAAGGTTATATTAATGTCCTTAAAGCTACATAAAGGTTATATTCATGTCCTTAAAGCTACATAAAGGTTATATCCCTGTCCTTAAAGCTACATAAAGGTTATATTCATGTCCTTAAAGCTACATAAAGGTTATATTCATGTCCTTAAAGCTACATAAAGGTGATATTAATGTCCTTAAAGCTACATAAAGGTTATATTCATGTCCTTAAAGCTACATAAAGGTTATATTCATGTCCTTAAAGCTACATAAAGGTTATATTAATGTCCTTAAAGCTACATAAAGGTTATATTAATGTCCTTAAAGCTACATAAAGGTTATATTCATGTCCTTAAAGCTACATAAAGGTTATATTAATGTCCTTAAAGCTACATAAAGGTTATATTAATGTCCTTAAAGCTACATAAAGGTTATATTAATGTCCTTAAAGCTACATAAAGGTTATATTAATGTCCTTAAAGCTACATAAAGGTTATATTAAGGTCCTTAAAGCTACATAAAGGTTATATTCATGTCCTTAAAGCTACATAAAGGTTATATTCATGTCCTTAAAGCTACATAAAGGTTATATTCATGTCCTTAAAGCTACATAAAGGTTATATCCCTGTCCTTAAAGCTACATAAAGGTTATATTCATGTCCTTAAAGCTACATAAAGGTTATATTAATGTCCTTAAAGCTACATAAAGGTTATATTAATGTCCTTAAAGCTACATAAAGGTTATATTCATGTCCTTAAAGCTACATAAAGGTTATATTAATGTCCTTAAAGCTACATAAAGGTGATATTCATGTCCTTAAAGCTACATAAAGGTTATATTCATGTCCTTAAAGCTACATAAAGGTTATATTCATGTCCTTAAAGCTACATAAAGGTTATATTCATGTCCTTAAAGCTACATAAAGGTTATATTCATGTCCTTAAAGCTACATAAAGGTTATATCCCTGTCCTTAAAGCTACATAAAGGTGATATTAATGTCCTTAAAGCTACATAAAGGTTATATTCATGTCCTTAAAGCTACATAAAGGTGATATCCCTGTCCTTAAAGCTACATAAAGGTGATATTCATGTCCTTAAAGCTACATAAAGGTTATATCCCTGTCCTTAAAGCTACATAAAGGTTATATCCCTGTCCTTAAAGCTACATAAAGGTGGGAGATAAGGAGTGCTACTTCAACCCGTCGTTCCGGCTCATCCTGCACACCAAGCTGGCCAACCCTCACTACAAACCGGAGATCCAGGCCCAGACCACGCTGATCAACTTCACCGTGACGCGCGACGGCCTGGAGGACCAGCTGCTGGCCCAGGTGGTCAACCAGGAGAGACCCGACCTGGAGCACTTCAAGGTACACCGCCGCCCCCTAGTGGTCTGGAAGACCAGACCACTGCTGGTCCCTAGTGGTCTGGAAGACCAGACTACTGCTGGTCCCTAGTGGTCTGGAAGACCAGACTACTGCTGGTCCCTAGTGGTCTGGAAGACCAGACTACTGCTGGTCCCTAGTGGTCTGGGAGACCAGACTACTGGTGGTCCCTAGTGGTCTGGGAGACCAGACTACTGGTCCCTAGTGGTCTGGAAGACCAGACTACTGCTGGTCCCTAGTGGTCTGGGAGACCAGACTACTGCTGGTCCCTAGTGGTCTGGAAGACCAGACTACTGGTCTACTACTACGAATTACGATTTTCCATTTACGATTTTCCATTCACGATTTACGATTTTCCATTTACGATTTTCCATTTACGATTTTCCATTTACGATTTACGATTTTCCATTTACGATTTTCCATTTACGATTTTCCATTTACGATTTTCCATTTACGATTTACGATTTTCCATTTACGATTTTCCATTTACGATTTTCCATTTACGATTTTCCATTTACGATTTTCCATTCACGAATTACGATTTTCCATTTTTTTTAAATCGCGAAAGAGAGAAAATCGTGAAAGAATGAAAATCACTGAATAAATCGTTTCATGAACCTAGTATTGTGAAAGAAAATCGTGAAATAAAGAAAGAAAATCGTGAAAGTTGACATTTTTGTCTGACAGAAGTGTGTGCCTGCGCGCGCGTGTGCACGCGTGAGCTTAGAGTAGATCGGCTATCGTCAGCATGCAACGAATTGTAAAATGACTCATATACTGGATCTCTCATCCACTAGTCACTTCCTAACATTTTAGTCTAGTTTTTATCTGTCGACGAAATTTTATTTAGTCTTAGTTTTATAGTCATCATAGCTTAGCTTTAATGTAGTTCCCATTTAGTTTTCGTCAGTGGAAAAACGATCTCGACGAACATTTTTCGTCTTAGTTTTTAGTCAACGAAATCAACACTGGTGTGTGTGTGCGTGCCTGCGTGCGCGTGTACATCCCTGCACTATACCTGCATCGAGTAATCTTGGTACATAGAATTTGATCTATTGTAGATTCTGACCTTCAAAGTACATAAGTTTTGTTTTGTTTGTATTGCTGTATTGTTGTGTATTGTTCTTTCTGCTTTGGCAATGTCAACGTATGTTTTCTAATGCCAATAAAGCCCTTTAAATTTAATTGAATTGTGTGTGCGTGTGCGTGCGTACATGCGTGCGTGCATGTGTGTGTGTGTGTGTGTGTGTGTGTGTGTGCGTGCGTACATGCGTGCGTGCGTGCGTGCATGTGTGTGTGTGTGTGTGTGCGTGCACAGAGCGAGCTGACCCTCCAACAGAACATGTTTAAGATCGAGCTGAAGCTGCTGGAGGACGAGCTCCTCTCCAGGCTGTCGGCGGCCGACAGCTACTTCCTGGGCGACACCCTCCTGGTGGACAAGCTGGAGACCACCAAACACACCGCGGCCGAGATAGAGATGAAGGTGAGACCACCAAACACACCGCGGCCGAGATAGAGATGAAGGTGAGACCACCAAACACACCGCGGCCGAGATAGAGATGAAGGTGAGACCACCAAACACACCGCGGCCGAGATAGAGATGAAGGTGAGACCACCAAACACACCGCGGCCGAGATAGAGATGAAGGTGAGACCACCAAACACACCGCGGCCGAGATAGAGATGAAGGTGAGACCACCAAACACACCACGGCCGAGATAGAGATGAAGGTGAGACCACCAAACACACCGCGGCCGAGATAGAGATGAAGGTGAGACCACCAAACACACCGCGGCCGAGATAGAGATGAAGGTGAGACCACCAAACACACCGCGGCCGAGATAGAGATGAAGGTGAGACCACCAAACACACCGCGGCCGAGATAGAGATGAAGGTGAGACCACCAAACACACCGCGGCCGAGATAGAGATGAAGGTGAGACCACCAAACACACCGCGGCCGAGATAGAGATGAAGGTGTGTGTGTGCGTGTGCGTGTGCCTGCGTGTGTGGTAAATGGTAAATGGTGCATTTATATAGTGCCTTTATCCAAGGAGCTTTACAGAGATTGTGCATTAAATTCACCCATTCACACACACATTCATACACCTTTACATAGATTGTGCATTACATTCACCCATTCACACACACATTCACACACTGATGGCAGCGGAAACCATGCAAGGCACCAACCAGCACGTCGGGAGCAATTAGGGGTTCAGTGTGTTGCTCAAGGACACTTCGACACTAACTCTGGGGGATCCCGGGTTCGAACTGGCAACCTTACGGTTACCATCCAGGCACTCTACCGCTGATCCACCGCCGCCCCGTGCGTGCGTGCGTGTGTGTGTGCGTGCGCCCATTTTGGGGGCGGGAACCCTTTTGATGTTTTAAACATTATGTTATAATTTAGCTATTGAAAAATAGCAGACCTACAAGCTCTTAGCGCGCCACCGAGTGGCGCGCTAAGAGCTTGTAGGTCTGCTATTTTTGGAAAAACCTCGTGAAAATGTGCCTCAAATTTGGAATTTTTTTTTTTCAGAACGAACGTTTTTAACTCAAATCTTTGCTTCTGGGGGGGTCCCTGGAACAACATATTTTCAGATGGGGGGGGGGGGTTTCGGAGGCCAATTACAGATAATTGTTGGGGTCCTTGACATGAAATATTGAGTGATATAGGTCTAGCAACATAGCTTATTTCGGGAAAAATGTCACGATTTAGAAGACTTTTTTTCAGGCCTAAAATGGGTTAACAATTGAATTCATCTCATCTGCACCTCTCTGTCCGACTTTATCTGGTCTCGTCAAGGAGACCTCTCCTCTCGTCTCCTGTCTCTCCTCCTCTCGTCTCATGTCTCCTTATCTCCTGTCTCCTTGTCTCCTAATAATAATAATAATAAAACTTTATTTGTATAGCACCTTTCATGACATGAAATGCAGCTCAAAGTGCTTTACAGAACAATGGAGAATAAAAGAAAAGCAAGGCAACGACATTAAAAAAACAAGCAGTAATGCAATACAGTGAGGCCATGAATAACAAAAAAAAAAAAAAAAAAAAAAAAAGATCAATTAAAAGCAATGTTGTAGAAGTGGGTCTTGAGCTGAGCTTTAAAAATGTCTACAGAGGCTGCCTGACGAAGGTACAGTGGGAGCTTGTTCCATGCCGACGGCCCGTAGAAGCAAAAAGCTGCTTCCCCGTACTTTTTAGTTGCCATTTTTTTAGGCAAAGCGAGCAGGCCAGCAGTGGAAGACCTTAGGGGGGCGGTTTGGGACATATTTAGGCAGGCAGTCATGTAGGTAGGAAGGTGCGAGACCATTGAGAGCTTTATAGACAAGTAAAAGAATTTTAAAAGCAATCCTAACATTAAAAAAAATAATAATCCTAGGTCCTGTCTCTCCTCCTCTCGTCTCCTGTCTCCTTGTCTCCTGTCTCCTTGTCTCCTAGGTCCTGGAGGCCAAGGGCAACGAGGTGAAGATCAACGAGGCGAGGGAACACTACCGCCCGGTGGCCGTCCGAGCGTCTCTGCTCTACTTCATCATGAACGACCTCAACAAGATCAACCCCATGTACCAGTTCAGTTTAAAGGTAAAAAACTACCCCATGTACCGGTTCAGTTTAAAGGTAAAAACTACCCCGTGTACCAGTTCAGTTTAAAGGTAAAAAACTACCCCATGTACCAGTTCAGTTTAAAGGTAAAAAAACTACCCCATGTACCAGTTCAGTTTAAAGGTAAAAAACTACCCCATGTACCAGTTCAGTTTAAAGGTAAAAAACTACCCCATGTACCAGTTCAGTTTAAAGGTAAAAACTACCCCATGTACCAGTTCAGTTTAAAGGTAAAAAACTACCCCATGTAACAGTTCAGTTTAAAGGTAAAAAACTACCCCATGTACCAGTTCAGTTTAAAGGCAGAAAACTACCCCATGTACCAGTTCAGTTTAAAGGTAAAAAACTACCCCATGTACCAGTTCAGTTTAAAGGTAAAAAACTACCCCATGTACCAGTTCAGTTTAAAGGCAGAAAACTACCCCATGTACCAGTTCAGTTTAAAGGTAAAAAACTACCCCGTGTACCAGTTCAGTTTAAAGGTAAAAAACTACCCCATGTACCAGTTCAGTTTAAAGGTAAAAAACTACCCCGTGTACCAGTTCAGTTTAAAGGTAAAAAACTACCCCGTGTACCAGTTCAGTTTAAAGATAAAAACTACCCCATGTACCAGTTCAGTTTAAAGGTAAAAAATACCCCATGTACCAGTTCAGGTTAAAGGTAAAAACTACCCCGTGTACCAGTTCAGTTTAAAGGTAAAAAAACTACCCCATGTACCAGTTCAGTTTAAATGTAAAAAACTACCCCATGTACCAGTTCAGTTTAAAGGTAAAAAACTACCCCGTGTTCCAGTTCAGTTTAAAGGTAAAAAAACTACCCCATGTACCAGTTCAGTTTAAAGGTAAAAAACTACCCCGTGTTCCAGTTCAGTTTAAAGGTAAAAAACTACCCCGTGTACCAGTTCAGTTTAAAGGTAAAAAACTACCCCGTGTACCAGTTCAGTTTAAAGGTAAAAAACTACCCCGTGTACCAGTTCAGTTTAAAGGTAAAAACTACCCCGTGTACCAGTTCAGTTTAAAGGTAAAAACTACCCCGTGTACCAGTTAATTTTAACCCATTTTGAGCGGGAACTCCTTTTGGTGTTTTAAACATTATGTTATAATTTAGCTATTGAAAAATAGCAGATCTACAAGCTCGTAGCGCGCCACCGAGTGGCGCGCTACGAGCTTGTAATTCTGCTATTAAAAAAAAAAAAAAATTAAATGTGGCGCAAATCTTTGAATATATATTCTTTCAAAGTGAATGTTTTTAACTCAGGTCTAAATGGGTTAAAGGTAAAAACTACCCCATGTATCAGTTCAGTTTAAAGGTAAAAACTACCCCATGTACCAGTTCAGTTTAAAGGTAAAAAAACTACCCCGTGTAGCAGTTCATTTATGAGTTTTTATGAGGTGTTCAAACAGGGCTCCAGTCTAAAACAGTGTCTTTATAGGTGTTCAAACAGGGCTCCAGTCTAAAACAGTGTCTTTATGAGGTGTTCAAACAGACCTCCAGTCTAAAACAGTGTCTTTATGAGGTCTTCAAACAGACCTCCAGTCTAAAACAGTGTCTTTATGAGGTGTTCAAACAGACCTCCAGTCTAAAACAGTGTCTTTATGAGGTGTTCAAACAGGGCTCCAGCCTAAAACAGTGTCTTTATAGGTGTTCAAACAGGCCTCCAGTCTAAAACAGTGTCTTTATGAGGTGTTCAAACAGGCCTCCAGTCTAAAACAGTGTCTTTATGAGGTGTTCAAACAGGCCTCCAGTCTAAAACAGTGTCTTTATGAGGTGTTCAAACAGGCCTCCAGTCTAAAACAGTGTCTTTATGAGGTGTTCAAACAGGCCTCCAGTCTAAAACAGTGTCTTTATGAGGTGTTCAAACAGGCCTCCAGTCTAAAACAGTGTCTTTATGAGGTGTTCAAACAGGGCTCCAGTCTAAAACAGTGTCTTTATGAGGTGTTCAAACAGGGCTCCAGTCTAAAACAGTGTCTTTATGAGGTGTTCAAACAGGGCTCCAGTCTAAAACAGTGTCTTTATGAGGTCTTCAAACAGGGCTCCAGTCTAAAACAGTGTCTTTATGAGGTGTTCAAACAGGGCTCCAGCCTAAAACAGTGTCTTTATAGGTGTTCAAACAGGGCTCCAGTCTAAAACAGTGTCTTTATGAGGTGTTCAAACAGGCCTCCAGTCTAAAACAGTGTCTTTATGAGGTGTTCAAACAGGCCTCCAGTCTAAAACAGTGTCTTTATGAGGTGTTCAAACAGGCCTCCAGTCTAAAACAGTGTCTTTATGAGGTGTTCAAACAGGCCTCCAGTCTAAAACAGTGTCTTTATGAGGTGTTCAAACAGGGCTCCAGTCTAAAACAGTGTCTTTATGAGGTGTTCAAACAGGGCTCCAGTCTAAAACAGTGTGTCTTTATGAGGTGTTCAAACAGGGCTCCAGTCTAAAACAGTGTCTTTGTGAGGTGTTCAAACAGGGCTCCAGTCTAAAACAGTGTCTTTATGAGGTCTTCAAACAGGGCTCCAGTCTAAAACAGTGTCTTTATGAGGTGTTCAAACAGACCTCCAGTCTAAAACAGTGTCTGTATGAGGTGTTCAAACAGGGCTCCAGTCTAAAACAGTGTCTTTATGAGGTGTTCAAACAGGGCTCCAGTCTAAAACAGTGTCTTTATGAGGTGTTCAAACAGGGCTCCAGTCTAAAACAGTGTCTTTATGAGGTGTTCAAACAGGGCTCCAGTCTAAAACAGTGTGTCTTTATGAGGTGTTCAAACAGGGCTCCAGTCTAAAACAGTGTCTTTATGAGGTGTTCAAACAGGGCTCCAGTCTAAAACAGTGTCTTTATGAGGTGTTCAAACAGACCTCCAGTCTAAAACAGTGTCTTTGTGAGGTGTTCAAACAGGGCTCCAGTCTAAAACAGTGTCTTTATGAGGTGTTCAAACAGGGCTCCAGTCTAAAACAGTGTCTTTATGAGGTGTTCAAACAGGGCTCCAGTCTAAAACAGTGTGTCTTTATGAGGTGTTCAAACAGGGCTCCAGTCTAAAACAGTGTCTTTATGAGGTGTTCAAACAGGGCTCCAGTCTAAAACAGTGTCTTTATGAGGTCTTCAAACAGACCTCCAGTCTAAAACAGTGTCTTTATGAGGTGTTCAAACAGGGCTCCAGTCTAAAACAGTGTCTTTGTGAGGTGTTCAAACAGGGCTCCAGTCTAAAACAGTGTCTTTATGAGGTGTTCAAACAGGCCTCCAGTCTAAAACAGTGTCTTTATGAGGTGTTCAAACAGGGCTCCAGTCTAAAACAGTGTCTTTATGAGGTGTTCAAACAGGCCTCCAGTCTAAAACAGTGTCTTTATGAGGTGTTCAAACAGGGCTCCAGTCTAAAACAGTGTCTTTATGAGGTGTTCAAACAGACCTCCAGTCTAAAACAGTGTCTTTATGAGGTGTTCAAACAGACCTCCAGTCTAAAACAGTGTCTTTATGAGGTGTTCAAACAGACCTCCAGTCTAAAACAGTGTCTTTGTGAGGTGTTCAAACAGGGCTCCAGTCTAAAACAGTGTCTTTATGAGGTGCTCAAACAGGGCTCCAGTCTAAAACAGTGTCTTTATGAGGTGTTCAAACAGGGCTCCAGTCTAAAACAGTGTCTTTATGAGGTGTTCAAACAGGCCTCCAGTCTAAAACAGTGTCTTTATGAGGTGTTCAAACAGGGCTCCAGTCTAAAACAGTGTCTTTATGAGGTGTTCAAACAGACCTCCAGTCTAAAACAGTGTCTTTATGAGGTGTTCAAACAGGGCTCCAGTCTAAAACAGTGTCTTTATGAGGTGTTCAAACAGGCCTCCAGTCTAAAACAGTGTGTCTTTGTGAGGTGTTCAAACAGGCCTCCAGTCTAAAACAGTGTCTTTATGAGGTGTTCAAACAGACCTCCAGTCTAAAACAGTGTCTTTATGAGGTGTTCAAACAGGGCTCCAGTCTAAAACAGTGTCTTTATGAGGTGTTCAAACAGGGCTCCAGCCTAAAACAGTGTGTCTTTATGAGGTGTTCAAACAGGCCTCCAGTCTAAAACAGTGTCTTTATGAGGTGTTCAAACAGGGCTCCAGTCTAAAACAGTGTCTTTATGAGGTGTTCAAACAGGGCTCCAGTCTAAAACAGTGTCTTTATGAGGTGTTCAAACAGGGCTCCAGTCTAAAACAGTGTCTTTATGAGGTGTTCAAACAGACCTCCAGTCTAAAACAGTGTCTTTATGAGGTGTTCAAACAGACCTCCAGTCTAAAACAGTGTCTTTATGAGGTGTTCAAACAGGGCTCCAGTCTAAAACAGTGTCTTTGTGAGGTGTTCAAACAGGCCTCCAGTCTAAAACAGTGTCTTTATGAGGTGTTCAAACAGGCCTCCAGTCTAAAACAGTGTCTTTATGAGGTGTTCAAACAGGGCTCCAGTCTAAAACAGTGTGTCTTTATGAGGTGTTCAAACAGACCTCCAGTCTAAAACAGTGTCTTTATGAGGTGTTCAAACAGGGCTCCAGTCTAAAACAGTGTCTTTATGAGGTGTTCAAACAGGCCTCCAGTCTAAAACAGTGTCTTTATGAGCTGTTCAAGCAGGGCTCCAGTCTAAAACAGTGTCTTTATGAGGTGTTCAAACAGGGCTCCAGTCTAAAACAGTGTGTCTTTATGAGGTGTTCAAACAGGGCTCCAGTCTAAAACAGTGTCTTTATGAGGTGTTCAAACAGGCCTCCAGTCTAAAACAGTGTCTTTATGAGGTGTTCAAACAGGGCTCCAGTCTAAAACAGTGTCTTTATGAGGTGTTCAAACAGGCCTCCAGTCTAAAACAGTGTCTTTATGAGGTGTTCAAACAGGCCTCCAGTCTAAAACAGTGTCTTTATGAGGTGTTCAAACAGGGCTCCAGTCTAAAACAGTGTCTTTATGAGGTGTTCAAACAGGGCTCCAGTCTAAAACAGTGTCTTTATGAGGTGTTCAAACAGACCTCCAGTCTAAAACAGTGTCTTTATGAGGTGTTCAAACAGACCTCCAGTCTAAAACAGTGTCTTTATGAGGTGTTCAAACAGGGCTCCAGTCTAAAACAGTGTCTTTGTGAGGTGTTCAAACAGGCCTCCAGTCTAAAACAGTGTCTTTATGAGGTGTTCAAACAGGCCTCCAGTCTAAAACAGTGTGTCTTTATGAGGTGTTCAAACAGACCTCCAGTCTAAAACAGTGTCTTTATGAGGTGTTCAAACAGGGCTCCAGTCTAAAACAGTGTCTTTATGAGGTGTTCAAACAGGCCTCCAGTCTAAAACAGTGTCTTTATGAGCTGTTCAAGCAGGGCTCCAGTCTAAAACAGTGTCTTTATGAGGTGTTCAAACAGGGCTCCAGTCTAAAACAGTGTGTCTTTATGAGGTGTTCAAACAGGGCTCCAGTCTAAAACAGTGTCTTTATGAGGTGTTCAAACAGGCCTCCAGTCTAAAACAGTGTCTTTATGAGGTGTTCAAACAGGGCTCCAGTCTAAAACAGTGTCTTTATGAGGTGTTCAAACAGGCCTCCAGTCTAAAACAGTGTCTTTATGAGGTGTTCAAACAGGCCTCCAGTCTAAAACAGTGTCTTTATGAGGTGTTCAAACAGACCTCCAGTCTAAAACAGTGTCTTTATGAGGTGTTCAAACAGGGCTCCAGTCTAAAACAGTGTCTTTATGAGGTGTTCAAACAGGGCTCCAGTCTAAAACAGTGTCTTTATGAGGTGTTCAAACAGACCTCCAGTCTAAAACAGTGTCTTTATGAGGTGTTCAAACAGGGCTCCAGTCTAAAACAGTGTCTTTATGAGGTGTTCAAACAGGGCTCCAGTCTAAAACAGTGTCTTTGTGAGGTGTTCAAACAGGGCTCCAGTCTAAAACAGTGTCTTTATGAGGTGTTCAAACAGGGCTCCAGTCTAAAACAGTGTCTTTATGAGGTGTTCCAACAGGCCTCCAGTCTAAAACAGGGTGTCTTTGTGAGGTGTTCAAACAGGGCTCCAGTCTAAAACAGTGTCTTTATGAGGTGTTCAAACAGGGCTCCAGTCTAAAACAGTGTCTGTATGAGGTGTTCAAACAGGGCTCCAGTCTAAAACAGTGTCTTTATGAGGTGTTCAAACAGGGCTCCAGTCTAAAACAGTGTCTGTATGAGGTGTTCAAACAGGGCTCCAGTCTAAAACAGTGTCTTTATGAGGTGTTCAAACAGGGCTCCAGTCTAAAACAGTGTGTCTTTATGAGGTGTTCAAACAGGGCTCCAGTCTAAAACAGTGTCTTTATGAGGTGTTCAAACAGGGCTCCAGTCTAAAACAGTGTCTTTATGAGGTGTTCAAACAGACCTCCAGTCTAAAACAGTGTCTTTGTGAGGTGTTCAAACAGGGCTCCAGTCTAAAACAGTGTCTTTATGAGGTGTTCAAACAGGGCTCCAGTCTAAAACAGTGTCTTTATGAGGTGTTCAAACAGGGCTCCAGTCTAAAACAGTGTGTCTTTATGAGGTGTTCAAACAGGGCTCCAGTCTAAAACAGTGTCTTTATGAGGTGTTCAAACAGGGCTCCAGTCTAAAACAGTGTCTTTATGAGGTCTTCAAACAGACCTCCAGTCTAAAACAGTGTCTTTATGAGGTGTTCAAACAGGGCTCCAGTCTAAAACAGTGTCTTTGTGAGGTGTTCAAACAGGGCTCCAGTCTAAAACAGTGTCTTTATGAGGTGTTCAAACAGGCCTCCAGTCTAAAACAGTGTCTTTATGAGGTGTTCAAACAGGCCTCCAGTCTAAAACAGTGTCTTTATGAGGTGTTCAAACAGGGCTCCAGTCTAAAACAGTGTCTTTATGAGGTGTTCAAACAGACCTCCAGTCTAAAACAGTGTCTTTATGAGGTGTTCAAACAGACCTCCAGTCTAAAACAGTGTCTTTATGAGGTGTTCAAACAGACCTCCAGTCTAAAACAGTGTCTTTGTGAGGTGTTCAAACAGGGCTCCAGTCTAAAACAGTGTCTTTATGAGGTGCTCAAACAGGGCTCCAGTCTAAAACAGTGTCTTTATGAGGTGTTCAAACAGGGCTCCAGTCTAAAACAGTGTCTTTATGAGGTGTTCAAACAGGGCTCCAGTCTAAAACAGTGTCTTTATGAGGTGTTCAAACAGGCCTCCAGTCTAAAACAGTGTCTTTATGAGGTGTTCAAACAGACCTCCAGTCTAAAACAGTGTCTTTATGAGGTGTTCAAACAGGGCTCCAGTCTAAAACAGTGTCTTTATGAGGTGTTCAAACAGGGCTCCAGTCTAAAACAGTGTCTTTATGAGGTGTTCAAACAGGCCTCCAGTCTAAAACAGTGTCTTTATGAGGTGTTCAAACAGACCTCCAGTCTAAAACAGTGTCTTTATGAGGTGTTCAAACAGGGCTCCAGTCTAAAACAGTGTCTTTATGAGGTGTTCAAACAGACCTCCAGTCTAAACAGTGTCTTTATGAGGTGTTCAAACAGGCCTCCAGTCTAAAACAGTGTCTTTATGAGGTGTTCAAACAGGCCTCCAGTCTAAAACAGTGTGTCTTTGTGAGGTGTTCAGACAGGCCTCCAGTCTAAAACAGTGTCTTTATGAGGTGTTCAAACAGACCTCCAGTCTAAAACAGTGTCTTTATGAGGTGTTCAAACAGGGCTCCAGTCTAAAACAGTGTCTTTATGAGGTGTTCAAACAGGGCTCCAGCCTAAAACAGTGTGTCTTTATGAGGTGTTCAAACAGGCCTCCAGTCTAAAACAGTGTCTTTATGAGGTGTTCAAACAGGGCTCCAGTCTAAAACAGTGTCTTTATGAGGTGTTCAAACAGGGCTCCAGTCTAAAACAGTGTGTCTTTATGAGGTGTTCAAACAGGGCTCCAGTCTAAAACAGTGTCTTTATGAGGTGTTCAAACAGGGCTCCAGTCTAAAACAGTGTCTTTATGAGGTGTTCAAACAGACCTCCAGTCTAAAACAGTGTCTTTGTGAGGTGTTCAAACAGGGCTCCAGTCTAAAACAGTGTCTTTATGAGGTGTTCAAACAGGGCTCCAGTCTAAAACAGTGTCTTTATGAGGTGTTCAAACAGGGCTCCAGTCTAAAACAGTGTGTCTTTATGAGGTGTTCAAACAGGGCTCCAGTCTAAAACAGTGTCTTTATGAGGTGTTCAAACAGGGCCTCCAGTCTAAAACAGTGTCTTTATGAGGTCTTCAAACAGACCTCCAGTCTAAAACAGTGTCTTTATGAGGTGTTCAAACAGGGCTCCAGTCTAAAACAGTGTCTTTGTGAGGTGTTCAAACAGGGCTCCAGTCTAAAACAGTGTCTTTATGAGGTGTTCAAACAGGCCTCCAGTCTAAAACAGTGTCTTTATGAGGTGTTCAAACAGGCCTCCAGTCTAAAACAGTGTCTTTATGAGGTGTTCAAACAGGGCTCCAGTCTAAAACAGTGTCTTTATGAGGTGTTCAAACAGACCTCCAGTCTAAAACAGTGTCTTTATGAGGTGTTCAAACAGACCTCCAGTCTAAAACAGTGTCTTTATGAGGTGTTCAAACAGACCTCCAGTCTAAAACAGTGTCTTTATGAGGTGTTCAAACAGGCCTCCAGTCTAAAACAGTGTCTTTATGAGGTGTTCAAACAGACCTCCAGTCTAAAACAGTGTCTTTATGAGGTGTTCAAACAGGGCTCCAGTCTAAAACAGTGTCTTTATGAGGTGTTCAAACAGGGCTCCAGTCTAAAACAGTGTCTTTATGAGGTGTTCAAACAGGCCTCCAGTCTAAAACAGTGTCTTTATGAGGTGTTCAAACAGACCTCCAGTCTAAAACAGTGTCTTTATGAGGTGTTCAAACAGACCTCCAGTCTAAAACAGTGTCTTTATGAGTTGTTCAAACAGGCCTCCAGTCTAAAACAGTGTCTTTATGAGGTGTTCAAACAGGCCTCCAGTCTAAAACAGTGTGTCTTTGTGAGGTGTTCAAACAGGCCTCCAGTCTAAAACAGTGTCTTTATGAGGTGTTCAAACAGACCTCCAGTCTAAAACAGTGTCTTTATGAGGTGTTCAAACAGGGCTCCAGTCTAAAACAGTGTGTCTTTGTGAGGTGTTCAAACAGGCCTCCAGTCTAAAACAGTGTCTTTATGAGGTGTTCAAACAGACCTCCAGTCTAAAACAGTGTCTTTATGAGGTGTTCAAACAGGGCTCCAGCCTAAAACAGTGTGTCTTTATGA
The DNA here is from genome assembly GCF_964188405.1 of Protomyctophum parallelum. Classification (NCBI taxonomy): domain Eukaryota; kingdom Metazoa; phylum Chordata; class Actinopteri; order Myctophiformes; family Myctophidae; genus Protomyctophum; species Protomyctophum parallelum. The sequence continues at coordinate 1,706,517 of NC_139709.1, forward strand.
GGTGTTCAAACAGGCCTCCAGTCTAAAACAGTGTCTTTATGAGGTGTTCAAACAGGGCTCCAGTCTAAAACAGTGTCTTTATGAGGTGTTCAAACAGGGCTCCAGTCTAAAACAGTGTCTTTATGAGGTGTTCAAACAGGGCTCCAGTCTAAAACAGTGTCTTTATGAGGTGTTCAAACAGACCTCCAGTCTAAAACAGTGTCTTTATGAGGTGTTCAAACAGACCTCCAGTCTAAAACAGTGTCTTTATGAGGTGTTCAAACAGGGCTCCAGTCTAAAACAGTGTCTTTGTGAGGTGTTCAAACAGGCCTCCAGTCTAAAACAGTGTCTTTATGAGGTGTTCAAACAGGCCTCCAGTCTAAAACAGTGTCTTTATGAGGTGTTCAAACAGGGCTCCAGTCTAAAACAGTGTGTCTTTATGAGGTGTTCAAACAGACCTCCAGTCTAAAACAGTGTCTTTATGAGGTGTTCAAACAGGGCTCCAGTCTAAAACAGTGTCTTTATGAGGTGTTCAAACAGGCCTCCAGTCTAAAACAGTGTCTTTATGAGGTGTTCAAACAGGCCTCCAGTCTAAAACAGTGTCTTTATGAGGTGTTCAAACAGACCTCCAGTCTAAAACAGTGTCTTTATGAGGTGTTCAAACAGGGCTCCAGTCTAAAACAGTGTCTTTATGAGGTGTTCAAACAGGCCTCCAGTCTAAAACAGGTGTCTTTGTGAGGTGTTCAAACAGGGCTCCAGTCTAAAACAGTGTCTTTATGAGGTGTTCAAACAGGGCTCCAGTCTAAAACAGTGTCTGTATGAGGTGTTCAAACAGGGCTCCAGTCTAAAACAGTGTCTTTATGAGGTGTTCAAACAGGGCTCCAGTCTAAAACAGTGTCTTTATGAGGTGTTCAAACAGGGCTCCAGTCTAAAACAGTGTCTTTATGAGGTGTTCAAACAGACCTCCAGTCTAAAACAGTGTCTTTGTGAGGTGTTCAAACAGGCCTCCAGTCTAAAACAGTGTCTTTATGAGGTGTTCAAACAGGCCTCCAGTCTAAAACAGGGTGTCTTTGTGAGGTGTTCAAACAGGGCTCCAGTCCTAAAACAGTGTCTTTATGAGGTGTTCAAACAGGCCTCCAGTCTAAAACAGTGTCTTTATGAGGTGTTCAAACAGGCCTCCAGTCTAAAACAGTGTCTTTATGAGGTGTTCAAACAGGCCTCCAGTCTAAAACAGTGTCTTTATGAGGTGTTCAAACAGGGCTCCAGTCCTAAAACAGTGTCTTTATGAGGTGTTCAAACAGGCCTCCAGTCTAAAACAGTGTCTTTATGAGGTGTTCAAACAGGCCTCCAGTCTAAAACAGTGTCTTTATGAGGTGTTCAGACAGGCCTCCAGTCTAAAACAGTGTCTTTATGAGGTGTTCAAACAGGGCTCCAGTCTAAAACAGTGTCTTTATGAGGTGTTCAAACAGGGCTCCAGTCTAAAACAGTGTCTTTATGAGGTGTTCAAACAGGGCTCCGGTCTAAAACAGTGTCTTTGAGGTGTTCAAACAGGGCTCCAGTCTAAAACAGTGTCTTTATGAGGTGTTCAAACAGACCTCCAGTCTAAAACAGTGTCTTTATGAGGTGTTCAAACAGACCTCCAGTCTAAAACAGTGTCTTTATGAGGTGTTCAAACAGGGCCTCCAGTCTAAAACAGTGTCTTTATGAGGTGTTCAAACAGGGCTCCAGTCTAAAACAGTGTCTTTATGAGGTGTTCAAACAGGGCTCCAGTCTAAAACAGTGTCTTTATGAGGTGTTCAAACAGGGCTCCAGTCTAAAACAGTGTCTTTATGAGGTGTTCAAACAGGGCTCCAGTCTAAAACAGTGTCTTTATGAGGTGTTCAAACAGACCTCCAGTCTAAAACAGTGTCTTTATGAGGTGTTCAAACAGGGCTCCAGTCTAAAACAGTGTCTTTGTGAGGTGTTCAAACAGGCCTCCAGTCTAAAACAGTGTCTTTATGAGGTGTTCAAACAGACCTCCAGTCTAAAACAGTGTCTTTGTGAGGTGTTCAAACAGGCCTCCAGTCTAAAACAGTGTCTTTATGAGGTGTTCAAACAGACCTCCAGTCTAAAACAGTGTCTTTATGAGGTGTTCAAACAGGCCTCCAGTCTAAAACAGTGTCTTTATGAGGTGTTCAAACAGACCTCCAGTCTAAAACAGTGTCTTTGTGAGGTGTTCAAACAGACCTCCAGTCTAAAACAGTGTCTTTGAGGTGTTCAAACAGGGCTCCAGTCTAAAACAGTGTCTTTATGAGGTGTTCAAACAGGGCTCCAGTCTAAAACAGTGTCTTTATGAGGTGTTCAAACAGGCCTCCAGTCTAAAACAGTGTGTCTTTATGAGGTGTTCAAACAGGGCCTCCAGTCTAAAACAGTGTCTTTATGAGGTGTTCAAACAGGGCTCCAGTCTAAAACAGTGTCTTTATGAGGTGTTCAAACAGGGCTCCAGTCTAAAACAGTGTCTTTATGAGGTGTTCAAACAGGGCTCCAGTCTAAAACAGTGTCTTTATGAGGTGTTCAAACAGGGCTCCAGTCTAAAACAGTGTCTTTATGAGGTGTTCAAACAGACCTCCAGTCTAAAACAGTGTCTTTATGAGGTGTTCAAACAGGGCTCCAGTCTAAAACAGTGTCTTTGTGAGGTGTTCAAACAGGCCTCCAGTCTAAAACAGTGTCTTTATGAGGTGTTCAAACAGACCTCCAGTCTAAAACAGTGTCTTTGTGAGGTGTTCAAACAGGCCTCCAGTCTAAAACAGTGTCTTTATGAGGTGTTCAAACAGACCTCCAGTCTAAAACAGTGTCTTTGTGAGGTGTTCAAACAGGCCTCCAGTCTAAAACAGTGTCTTTATGAGGTGTTCAAACAGACCTCCAGTCTAAAACAGTGTCTTTATGAGGTGTTCAAACAGGCCTCCAGTCTAAAACAGTGTGTCTTTATGAGGTGTTCAAACAGGGCCTCCAGTCTAAAACAGTGTGTCTTTATGAGGTGTTCAAACAGGACCTCCAGTCTAAAACAGTGTCTTTATGAGGTGTTCAAACAGACCTCCAGTCTAAAACAGTGTCTTTGTGAGGTGTTCAAACAGACCTCCAGTCTAAAACAGTGTCTTTGAGGTGTTCAAACAGGGCTCCAGTCTAAAACAGTGTCTTTATGAGGTGTTCAAACAGGGCTCCAGTCTAAAACAGTGTCTTTATGAGGTGTTCAAACAGACCTCCAGTCTAAAACAGTGTCTTTGTGAGGTGTTCAAACAGACCTCCAGTCTAAAACAGTGTCTTTGAGGTGTTCAAACAGGGCTCCAGTCTAAAACAGTGTCTTTATGAGGTGTTCAAACAGGGCTCCAGTCTAAAACAGTGTCTTTATGAGGTGTTCAAACAGGCCTCCAGTCTAAAACAGTGTCTTTATGAGGTGTTCAAACAGGGCTCCAGTCTAAAACAGTGTCTTTATGAGGTGTTCAAACAGGGCTCCAGTCTAAAACAGTGTCTTTATGAGGTGTTCAAACAGGGCTCCAGTCTAAAACAGTGTCTTTATGAGGTGTTCAAACAGACCTCCAGTCTAAAACAGTGTCTTTGAGGTGTTCAAACAGGGCTCCAGTCTAAAACAGTGTCTTTGAGGTGTTCAAACAGACCTCCAGTCTAAAACAGTGTCTTTATGAGGTGTTCAAACAGGCCTCCAGTCTAAAACAGTGTCTTTATGAGGTGTTCAAACAGGGCTCCAGTCTAAAACAGTGTCTTTATGAGGTGTTCAAACAGGGCTCCAGTCTAAAACAGTGTCTTTATGAGGTGTTCAAACAGGGCTCCAGTCTAAAACAGTGTCTTTATGAGGTGTTCAAACAGGGCTCCAGTCTAAAACAGTGTCTTTATGAGGTGTTCAAACAGGGCTCCAGTCTAAAACAGTGTCTTTATGAGGTGTTCAAACAGGCCTCCAGTCTAAAACAGTGTCTTTATGAGGTGTTCAAACAGGGCTCCAGTCTAAAACAGTGTCTTTGAGGTGTTCAAACAGGCCTCCAGTCTAAAACAGTGTCTTTATGAGGTGTTCAAACAGAGCTCCAGTCTAAAACAGTGTCTTTATGAGGTGTTCAAACAGGGCTCCAGTCTAAAACAGTGTCTTTGTGAGGTGTTCAAACAGGGCTCCAGTCTAAAACAGTGTCTTTATGAGGTGTTCAAACAGGGCTCCAGTCTAAAACAGTGTGTCTTTATGAGGTCTTCAAGCAGGGCTCCAGTCTAAAACAGTGTCTTTATGAGGTGTTCAAACAGGGCTCCAGTCTAAAACAGTGTCTTTATGAGGTGTTCAAACAGGGCTCCAGTCTAAAACAGTGTCTTTATGAGGTGTTCAAACAGGGCTCCAGTCTAAAACAGTGTCTTTGTGAGGTGTTCAAACAGGGCTCCAGTCTAAAACAGTGTCTTTATGAGGTGTTCAAACAGGGCTCCAGTCTAAAACAGTGTGTCTTTATGAGGTCTTCAAGCAGGGCTCCAGTCTAAAACAGTGTCTTTATGAGGTGTTCAAACAGGGCTCCAGTCTAAAACAGTGTCTTTATGAGGTGTTCAAACAGGGCTCCAGTCTAAAACAGTGTCTTTGTGAGGTGTTCAAACAGGGCTCCAGTCTAAAACAGTGTCTTTATGAGGTGTTCAAACAGGGCTCCAGTCTAAAACAGTGTGTCTTTATGAGGTCTTCAAGCAGGGCTCCAGTCTAAAACGGTGTGTCTTTGAACCACCAGGCCTTCAACGTGGTCTTCCACAAGGCCGTGGAGGTGGCCTCGGTCTGTGAGGACGTTCAGAGCCGAGTGAACACGCTCATCGACACCATCACCTTCAGCACCTTCAACTACATCCGCAGAGGGCTGTTTGAGAGGGACAAGCTCACCTTCACTGCTCAGCTGGCGTTCCAGGTATACCGCACGCCACGCACGCCAACAATGTTAACCCATTCTGAGATCAGATTCTAAAAAATGTTCTTCTACATCCTGACAGTTTTCTGAAAAAGCTATGTTTCTATGTCAGTCGTTCTTCGATTTAAAAAAAAATAGCAGATCTACAAGCTCGTAGCGCGCCACTCGGTGGCGCGCTACGAGCTTGTAGATCTGCTATTTTCCAATAGCTAAAGCATAGCATGATGCTAACACCAAAAGGGGGCATGTTTTGGTCTAATAGACGTCTAATATTCGTCTAAAGGGGCGTCTAAAAATGGGATAAAAAAACGTCTAAAAATGAACGTTTTTTAGACGTCTATACTTGGATTAGACGTTGATTAGAAGTCTATATATAGACCGTCTATATATAGACGTCTAATCAACCTCTAATCAAGGTCTTTTTAGACGTTTTTTATCCCATTTTTAGACGCACGTCTAATAGCCGGCTATTGCTCAGTGGGTTATGAAACTACTTCTCCCCAAATCCAAATGGATTTCATTTTCCATCCTGAATGGCAGTAACTATAGCATACAATGAGAACTGAGAAGAGCTGTCGATTATTCCAATTGGCTGATGGTCACTTTCTGGCATCCCTATACTTCATAATAAAGGCCCATTCACACACACACACACACACACACACACACACACACACACACACACACACACACACACGACACTGCACATGCTTGCACACGCACAAACAATTATTTAAAAATGTTTTCTGCAGCTGCTGTTGCTCAGTAAAGACATCGACATGAGAGAGCTGGACTTCCTGCTGCGCTTCAACGTCGAACACACCTACGCAACGCCCGTCGACTTCCTGTCCAACACTTCCTGGAGCGCCATTAAGACCATGAGCTTCACCGACGAGTTCCGCGGTCTGGACCGAGACATCGAGGGCTCTCCCAAACGCTGGAAGAAGGTGCTGGTTATTATTAGCATTATTATTAGTAATAGTAGTAGTGGTAGTACTAGTATTATTGATAAGGTGAATTTAACATTAATATTCTGAGGTGGAGGAGCCAGTAGTATTATTGATAAGGTGTATTTAACATTAAGGTGGTGGAGTCAGTAGTATTATTGATAAGGTGTATTTAACATTAAGGTGGTGGAGTCAGTAGTATTATTGATAAGGTGTATTTAACATTAAGGTGATGGAGTCAGTAGTATTATTGATAAGGTGTATTTAACATTAAGGTGGTGCAGTCAGTAGTATTATTGATAAGGTGTATTTAACATTAAGGTGGTGGAGTCAGTAGTATTATTGATAAGGTGTATTTAACATTAAGGTGGTGGAGTCAGTAGTATTATTGATAAGGTGTATTTAACATTAAGGTGGTGGAGTCAGTAGTATTATTCATAAGGTGTATTTAACATTAAGGTGGTGGAGTCAGTAGTATTATTGATAAGGTGTATTTAACATTAAGGTGGTGGAGTCAGTAGTATTATTGATAAGGTGTATTTAACATTAAGGTGGTGGAGTCAGTAGTATTATTGATAAGGTGTATTTAACATTAAGGTGGTGGAGTCAGTAGTATTATTGATAAGGTGTATTTAACATTAAGGTGGTGGAGTCAGTAGTATTATTCATAAGGTGTATTTAACATTAAGGTGGTGGAGTCAGTAGTATTATTCATAAGGTGTATTTAACATTAAGGTGGTGGAGTCAGTAGTATTATTCATAAGGTGTATTTAACATTAAGGTGGTGGAGTCAGTAGTATTATTGATAAGGTGTATTTAACATTAAGGTGGTGGAGTCAGTAGTATTATTGATAAGGTGAATTTAACATTAAGGTGGTGGAGTCAGTAGTATTATTCATAAGGTGTATTTAACATTAAGGTGGTGGAGTCAGTAGTATTATTGATAAGGTGTATTTAACATTAAGGTGGTGGAGTCAGTAGTATTATTCATAAGGTGTATTTAACATTAAGGTGGTGGAGTCAGTAGTATTATTGATAAGGTGTATTTAACATTAAGGTGGTGGAGTCAGTAGTATTATTGATAAGGTGAATTTAACATTAAGGTGGTGGAGTCAGTAGTATTATTCATAAGGTGTATTTAACATTAAGGTGGTGGAGTCAGTTGATAATAATAATAATAATAAAACTTTATTTGTATAGCACCTTTCATGACATTGCAGTCAGAACTGCAGCATCACTCCCAATCTTCCGCCGTAGCCTGAAAACCCACCTTTTCAGACTCCATCATGGCCCATAGCACTTACCCTAACCCCTTAGATAGCATTTCTGTTGGCTTAGATAGCATTTGACACAGACTTATAGCATGTTATGTAGACAGCACTATAATTGTATTGTATATAGTGTCAGGCACCAGAAAGGATAGGACTCAAAAGCAGGCAGCAAACCTTTAACGGGTTTTATTAAAGTTCAAGGGGACAAGGCAGAGGGGTAGTAGGTAGGCAAAGCGTGGGTCAGGATTCCTGGAAGGCTGTCCGCGGGGCGTCGGTTCCGATAGGGATTAGGCAAGTCGAGAGTCAGAGTTCGGTCCGGGTCCATACACAGTGGTTCTGGGAACAGGCAAAGGTACAAGGCGTCAGGCAAGGAATAACCAGGGACAGGCTAAGGTCAGATAATAATAACAGGCTGGATAACAGGTTCAAGAATAACGGCGTGCTAACCTAGGGTAAACTGGGTTGATCTGCAGGCAGAGAACAATGGGTAGCGGCAGACAATAAGTAGCCTTGGCTACTCAGCGTGGAACCTGGTGCAGGTGCGCTCACACTGGTGTGGGCGTGACATATAGTTATAGCACGCCATAGTACATATGTATAGCATAGTAGTAAATATGTATAGTTTATATGTATAGTGTATGTATAGTTTCATTATATAGATATTCCACTGTTACTTTCTTAGCTTACGCATGTTTCATGATATTGATAAATGCTTTCATGTGATGTATTCCCATGTTTTTGTTCTTGCTTAAATGTAAGTCGCTCTGGATTAAGAGCGTCTGCTAAATGCCTAAATTGTAAATTGTAAATGCAGCCCAAAGTGCTTTACAGAACAATGGAGAATAAAAGAAAAGCAAGGCAACGACATTAAAAAACAAGCAGTAATGCAATACAGTGAGGACATGAATAACAAAAAATATAAGATCACTTAAAAGCAATGTTGTAGAGGTGGGTCTTGAGCTGAGCTTTAAAAATGTCTACAGAGGCTGCCTGACGAAGGTACAGTGGGAGCTTGTTCCATGCCGACGGCCCGTAGGAGCAAAAAGCTGCTTCCCCGTATTTTTTTGTTGCCATTTTTATAGGCAAAGCGAGCAGGCCATCAGTGGAAGACCTTAGCGGGCGGTTTGGGACATAAGCGAGAGCAGCGAAGCGAAGCGTCCTCACTGTACGAGGAGCAGAAGCAAATGATAAGGTGTATTTAACATTAACACATTTAGTACCGGGAGTGCCTTCAAAATAAAGGCTATAGAGTGCCAGAGTTGTCTGATCGCTTTTACTTTGAAAGCCATGAAACAGGAAACACTTGCCTAAAAAAGTTGACTTTACAAAGATACCTCACATCCCCGATCATCTTAATATATTGTTTTACGCTCCAAAAAGCGTTCATATTTTGCGGGAGAGACGGATGAGGAGCAGAAATGAAGCGCCAGCATATCGCTCTATTCATCACCACGGAGAGCGCCCTAGATTAGGAGATACGAGTCATTCTTTCCGCCTCGCTAACATGGGAGTCAATAACAAGCTAATAGTTGCACTGAGCGTTAGCATACGGCAAGCGAAAAGCAAAATGCCAAAAAAAAATAATAGGAAAATTCTGAATATTCTTGCGTCGCTGGGACGTCGCTAGGACGTCGCTAGGACGTCCTCACACGTCAGAGGCACTAATATTTCGGGATCCTTATGACGTGCTCACACGTGTTTTGTTTTAATTGTGTTAAGGTGGTGGAGTCAGTAGTATTATTCATAAGGTGTATTTAACATTAAGGTGGTGGAGTCAGTAGTATTATTGATAAGGTGTATTTAACATTAAGGTGGTGGAGTCAGTAGTATTATTCATAAGGTGTATTTAACATTAAGGTGATGGAGTCAGTAGTATTATTGATAAGGTGTATTTAACATTAAGGTGGTGGAGTCAGTAGTATTATTGATAAGGTGTATTTAACATTAAGGTGGTGGAGTCAGTAGTATTATTCATAAGGTGTATTTAACATTAAGGTGATGGAGTCAGTAGTATTATTCATAAGGTGTATTTAACATTAAGGTGGTGGAGTCAGTAGTATTATTGATAAGGTGTATTTAACATTAAGGTGGTGGAGTCAGTAGTATTATTGATAAGGTGTATTTAACATTAAGGTGGTGGAGTCAGTAGTATTATTCATAAGGTGTATTTAACATTAAGGTGGTGGAGTCAGTAGTATTATTCATAAGGTGTATTTAACATTAAGGTGATGGAGTCAGTAGTATTATTGATAAGGTGTATTTAACATTAAGGTGGTGGAGTCAGTAGTATTATTGATAAGGTGTATTTAACATTAAGGTGGTGGAGTCAGTAGTATTATTCATAAGGTGTATTTAACATTAAGGTGGTGGAGTCAGTAGTATTATTCATAAGGTGTATTTAACATTAAGGTGGTGGAGTCAGTAGTATTATTCATAAGGTGTATTTAACATTAAGGTGGTGGAGTCAGTAGTATTATTGATAAGGTGTATTTAACATTAAGGTGGTGGAGTCAGTAGTATTATTGATAAGGTGTATTTAACATTAAGGTGGTGGAGTCAGTAGTATTATTCATAAGGTGTATTTAACATTAAGGTGGTGGAGTCAGTAGTATTATTCATAAGGTGTATTTAACATTAAGGTGGTGGAGTCAGAGTGTCCGGAGAAGGAGAGATTTCCTCAGGAATGGAAAACCAAAACGTCTCTACAGAAACTCATCATGATGAGAGCGCTGAGACCCGACCGCATGACCTACGCCCTGAGGTGACCTGTCTGTCTGTCTGTCTGTCTGTCTGCCTGCCTGCCTGTCTGTCTGTCTGTCTGTCTGTCGGTCCCTACGCCCTGAGGTGACATATGACCTACTGTCTGTCTCAGAGACATTGGTCTTGTTCAGTACACTGATAGGGTTTCTCTCCAGTACACTGATAGGGCTTCTCTCCAGTACACTGATAGGGTGTCTCTCTAGTACACTGATAGGGCTTCTCTCCAGTACACTGATAGGGCTTCTCTCCAGTACACTGATAGGGTGTCTCTCTAGTACACTGATAGGGCTTCTCTCCAGCACACTGATAGGGTTTCTCTCCAGTACACTGATAGGGTGTCTCTCTAGTACACTGATAGGGTGTCTCTCCAGTACACTGATAGGGTTTCTCTCCAGTAAACTGATAGGGTTTCTCTCCAGTACACTGATAGGGTTTCTCTCCAGTACACTGATAGGGTTTCTCTCCAGTACACTGATAGGGTTTCTCTCCAGTACACTGATAGGGTTTCTCTCCAGTACACTGATAGGGTTTCTCTCTAGTACACTGATAGGGTGTCTCTCCAGTACACTGATAGGGTTTCTCTCCAGTACACTGATAGGGTTTCTCTCCAGTACACTGATAGGGTGTCTCTCCAGTACACTGATAGGGTTTCTCTCTAGTACACTGATAGGGTTTCTCTCCAGTACACTGATAGGGTGTCTCTCCAGTACACTGATAGGGTGTCTCTCCAGTACACTGATAGGGTTTCTCACCAGTACACTGATAGGGTTTCTCTCCAGTACACTGATAGGGTTTCTCTCCAGTACACTGATAGGGTGTCTCTCCAGTACACTGATAGGGTTTCTCTCTAGTACACTGATAGGGTTTCTCACCAGTACACTGATAGGGTTTCTCTCCAGTACACTGATAGGGTTTCTCTCCAGTACACTGATAGGGTGTCTCTCCAGTACACTGATAGGGTTTCTCTCCAGTACACTGATAGGGTTTCTCTCCAGTACACTGATAGGGTTTCTCTCCAGTACACTGATAGGGTTTCTCTCCAGTACACTGATAGGGTTTCTCTCCAGTACACTGATAGGGTTTCTCTCCAGTACACTGATAGGGTTTCTCTCCAGTACACTGATATGGTTTCTTTCCAGTACACTGATAGGGCTTCTCTCCAGTACACTGATAGGGTTTCTCTCCAGTACACTGATAGGGTTTCTCTCCAGTACACTGATATGGTTTCTTTCCAGTACACTGATAGGGCTTCTCTCCAGTACACTGATAGGGTTTCTCTCCAGTACACTGATAGGGCTTCTCTCCAGTACACTGATAGGGTTTCTCTCCAGTACACTGATAGGGTTTCTCTCCAGTACACTGATAGGGTTTCTCTCCAGTACACTGATAGGGTTTCTCTCCAGTACACTGATAGGGTTTCTCTCCAGTACACTGATAGGGTTTCTCTCCAGTACACTGATATGGTTTCTTTCCAGTACACTGATAGGGCTTCTCTCCAGTACACTGATAGGGCTTCTCTCCAGTACACTGATAGGGTTTCTCTCCAGTACACTGATAGGGTGTCTCTCCAGTACACTGATAGGGTTTCTCTCCAGTACACTGATAGGGTGTCTCTCCAGTACACTGATAGGGTGTCTCTCCAGTACACTGATAGGGTGTCTCTCCAGTACACTGATAGGGTTTCTCTCCAGTACACTGATAGGGTGTCTCTCCAGTACACTGATAGGGTTTCTCTCCATAGGAACTTTGTCTCAGAGACTCTGGGTCTGCAGTACACTGAAGGAAGGAAGACCGAGTTCTCCAAGTCCTTCAGAGAGAGCGGTCCGTCGTCTCCGGTCTTCTTCATCCTGTCCCCCGGGGTGGACCCCCTGAAGGACGTGGAGGCACTGGGTACGCACACACACACACACACACACACACACACGCGCACACACACACACACACACACACACACACACACACACACACACACACACACACAGCACGCGCGCTACAATATTACGTCAGTCACCGTGTTGAGTCAGTGTTTTTACTGACCGGCATCTCCCCAATCACCCCGTTCACTGATTGGTCTATAGGTTGGGTGGGCGGTCCTCTTGGTTGCATCTGAACCAGAGGGAGGCGGGGTCAATGCTTAAGGACATTACGGCGAGTATGCTGGCCTCGACTCGTTATCACCGTTTTAGGTATTAACCCATTCTGACCTCAGATCAGATTCATACGAGGTTTCCACTGGACACACACTGGTCTGATTAACCCATTCTGACCCGAGATCAGATTCTAAAAATGTCAGTCGTTCTTCGATTTTTCAAAAATAGCAGACCTACAAGCTCGTAGCGCGCCACTCGGTGGCGCGATATGAGCTTGTAGATCTGCTATTTTTCAATAGCTAAAGCATAACATGATGCCAACACCGAAATGGGTTCCCGTTCAGAATGGGTTAATCACTTAAAACTGTAGCATGAATGGGCCTTTATTATGAAGGCCAAACACTTCTCGGGCCGTGAACCGGAAATACGGCTGTGTAATAAATAGTCCCGCAATCTTATTTTAATTCACCCGAAACGTACATTTTGTGACCAGCGATCATCAACGCTTTAGTTATAAATAAAGTCTATCTATCTATCTATGGGCCGTGAATAATATGATGTTTATGAGACATTATTCCTTTAGTTATGGGCCGTGAATAATATGATGTTTATGAGACATTATTCCATTTAACTTTAGTTATGGGCCGTGAATAATATGATGTTTATGAGACATTATTCAGTCTTTAGTTATGGGCCGTGAATAATATGATGTTTATGAGACATTATTCCTTTAGTTATGGGCCGTGAATAATATGATGTTTATGAGACATTATTCCATTTACCACACATTGGTTATAATGCATTATGACACAGACATTATTGTGCCTCTATAACAGTGTCTCTCAACCTTTTTTGTCCCGGGGCACACTTTTCATAGCCTAAAAATCTCGGGGCACACCTAGATATATGGTGTGTGTATATACTGTATATATGTACCGGTGTATGTATGTGTATATATATATATATATATATATATATATATATATATATATATATATGAACCCAATATACTTTTAAAAACACACATGACAGCACTCGTCAAATAACTCGTCTAACTGGTCGTTAAGAGTCTATTGTTCGTCATGTTGTTTTCGGACGTCTATTTAGACGTGTGACAACAACGACGCAACAATAGGACGCCTAGCTATCGCTTTCAGGGGAGGGCTAGTTTTACTTTCGGTCAAAATCTCGAGGCACACCTGGAGATTTCAAAGGCACAGTAAAGTGCCGCGGTACATAGGTTGAGAAACACTGCTCTATAACCACCTAAGTTATAATGTGCTGTTCCACTGAGCATAATAATGCATTATGTCCAGCACTGATAAACGTGGTTATAAGTTGTTATACATGATTATAAACGAGTTGTTATAATGCCTTATAAGCACATTATAAACCATTATAAATGAGCTTCTAATGTATTATAAAGACGACCTTAATATAAAGTGTTACCAAATAATATGATACATAAAGCATTTAAAAAAGTCTCTTATGCTGGAGGAGGACGACTGGCAGACTTTTTAACATTGTTGGCGTAGATTGTGTTTAATCAATACAAACAACAAAAGACGTCATTTAACCCATTCTGAACGGGAACCCATTTTGGTGTCAGCGTCATATACGCTTTAGCTATTGAAAAATAGCAGATCTACAAGCTCATAGCGCGCCACCGAGTGGCGCGCTACGAGCTTGTAGGTCTGCTATTTTTGAAAAATCGAAGAACGACTGACATTTTTAGAATCTGATCTCAGGTCAGAATGGGTTCATCAGACCAGTGTGTGTCCAGTGGAAACCTCGTATGAATCTGATCTCAGGTCAGAATGGGTTAAGATGCCATTGTCGCTGAGGCCATTTGAAAGAAAGACGTCATTGGTCGGTGAGTGAGTTTCTAATGTCCTGTCATGTCTCTCTGTCGCCCCCTGCAGGCCGGAGGCTGGGCTTCACCATCGACCTGGGGAAGCTCCACAACGTGTCCCTGGGTCAGGGCCAGGAGGCGGTGGCTGAGCTGGCCATGGAGAAGGCTGCTA